>NC_067398.1:723361027-723395064 GCF_016432865.1 Antechinus flavipes
CATAATGGGTTAATTTCACATCAGACCAATTAAGTTCATCCAAGTGCTCAGCCACTATCCGATGACAAATAGTGGGGCTATGTAAATAACCTTGGGGAAGTCTGGTAAAGGTATACTGTCTACCCTGCTAGGTAAATGCAGATTAGTCCCACTGCTTAAGTTCTCTAAGAATAGTAAAAAGTGCATTAGCTAGATCTATTACTGCATGCCAGGAACTGGGATATGACTGCACAGCTTCTATTAAAGTAATAGTATCCGGGACAGCTGCATATAAGGGAGGGGTGACTTTATTCAATTGTCTATAGTCCACTGTCATCCTCCAGGACCCGTCAGATTTTCTCACCGGCCAAACTGGATTATTCTAAGCAGTAGTCGTAGGAATTAACACCCCAGCTTGCACATATTCCTTTACAGTTTGAGTAATCTCTTCTGTCCCTCCTGGTATCCTATATTGCTTTTGACTACCAATCTTTGAGGGAACAGGAACAGACTGGAAGCATTGACAATTTTCCAACCACTACAGCTATTTGCAAATTCCTTATAGCAAATTGATATTGTCCATCAGGTAAATGTAAGGTCATTCCCTTTAATATATCAATCCCTATGATATATTCAGGAATGGGCACGATTACAACCTTATATTCCCTTTTGGGGAAAGTTCCAATTTTCATACACAATGACACTTGTCCTTACTTTGTGTCCTCCCAGCCCCGAGATAGTTATTGGAATTCCATTTCTGAATTTAGTAGGGTTCCCATAAATTAGGGTGGCCTCCGCCCCTGTGTCCACTAATGCCTGAGTCTTGATGGTTGAGCCACTTTTCCAGTATATTATGAAAGACATGTGGGGCCTATAATCAGTATGCAAGGTGTGGACACACAGAGCTTGGCCTTCACCCTATTCTCCCTTAAGATGGTCTAAAGAGGGGTACAGAGAGGTAGAAGTGGGCGGCACTGATGGGGTAATGTTCAGAGCAGATATCTAGCCTTTATTGCCCAGCCTGAGGAGGCCTCCAGGGCTGGGGAGCGGCTAGAACGAACCCACGTCCCAGGGAGTCCCCGGACCCTTGGAAACGCGAGTGTGCGGGGAATGTCCTGGCGCCTCGGGCCTGCTCTCCCGCGCTGCAATAGTAACTGCCGTGTATAAAGTGCCCACTATGTGCCAGGTCCCGTGCTGAGCCATGGGCAGATATTAACTCATTTACTACTAATACGAATAACGACTGTTTATGCAGCACATCCTGTGAGCCAGGCCCTGGGCTAAGGGCTGCACAAGTGCCTCATTTGACCTCACTGCACCCCCAGGAGTTAGGTGATATTATTGCCCCATTTTACATCAGCGCAAACTGAGGCAAGCAGAGGGGTTTCCCAGGGCCCCACGGGCAGCAGGTGCCTAAGGCTGCAGTGGGACTCGGGTCTCCCTGGCTCCAGGCCTGAGCTCCATGTTCTGCCCCACTGAGCTGCCCCTTCCAGGCCAGGCGTCCCTGAGCTCCTGACTCAGCCCTTGCCTCCCCCCTTAGCTTGGCTCTCTCCCTTCCCAGCTCAGGGGTCAGACAACAACAGACTTGGGCAGGACCATGAGGAGCCCTGGGCCCCTCCCCCAAAACCCCCCTGTTCTGCCTGAGGCTGCACCAGATCGTGGACCTGGAGCCAGGAGCCCTCAGAGGGCCTGAGTCCGACCCCTCCTGCTCCAGAAGAGGCCCAGGGAGGTCAGGGATCTCAGCCAGTCACAGGGATCAGCTGGGACCCCCCGGGGGTAAATGATGGTGATCAAAGGAGCCTGTGCTGAGAACTCCCTCTGGGGGATCAGTGTGGGAGCCAAAGGCCACAGCAGAGCTCTGTGAGCTCCTGGTCCCGGGTTCTAATGGCAAAGAGGCCCAGGGAGGGGATTCAGCCTCAAGGCCATGAAAAGGGGCTTAGGGAGCCCTGGCAAAGCAGGGGCAACGTGGCCTGTCCTTGTACATTATTCCCATCGATGCAGGGATCTGGGGTCCGGATACGGGCAGCCCTGAGCCCTCGGAGTCCCGGTTTCCTTCTGTTTTAGGAGCTGGGATCACGGGGGAGGCAGCGCCCGGAAAGTCGTTCCCTGCCAGGGAGGAGGATGGGCCCTGATGAGACGCACCCCAGATGCCTGGTTCTGAGCCCTTGCCCGCTGGGCCTTCTCTGTGGGGAAGGAAAGGAACAGCTGCCCTGCTGCCCGTCCCCCCGGGTGTCGTGTGCTCCCCTTTATAGCCAGAATGGCCGAGGTCTCCTCACTGTTCTGGATGGGCCGCAATGGTCCCCTCAGAACCCGGAGGTTCAGTCCCACCTCGTCTTTCCCAGAAATTCATCCCAACATCCCCAGCTAAAAGGGGGGCCTGCAGAAGCAGCTACATCCAAAGAAAGAACACTGGGAAATGAATGTGAACTATTTGCATCTTTGTTTTTTTTCCCGGGTTATTTTTACCTTCTGAATCCAATTCTCCCTGTGCAATAAGAGAACTGTTCGGTTCTACAAACATATATTATATCTAGGATATAATGTGACATTTAACATGTAAAGGACTGCTTGCCATAGGACTGGAGGGGGTGGAGGGAGGGAGGGGAAAAATTGGAACAGAAATGAGTGCAAGGGATAATGTTGTAAAAAATTATCCTGGCCTGGGTTCTGTCAATAAAAAGTTATTAAAAAAAAAAAAAAAGTGGATCCTCAGGAGGGTCAGAGTGAAAGGGAACAAAGTCCTGTGCAGTTCCAGGAGTTCTCTGCGAGAGGGGGAGGGCTGAGTGAAGTCTCTTTGCCCAAAGGGCTCCCAGCAGGATCCCAAATTAATCCACCTGGAAACAAAGTCCCTAAAATGTCCCAGGAAATGTTCTGGTGCTTGTGGCTTGTGTGTGTGTGTGTGTGTGTGTGTGTGTCTCTTTGTGTGTGTGTCTGTGTGTGTGTGTGTGTGTGTGTGTGTGTGTGTGTGTGTGTGTGTGTGTAACTGAAGCCTCCCTCGTTCCCCCAATTTCCTCTGCTGGGAGCGCTTTGGGGAGACCATACTTCACAATGAAGCTTTGGTTTAATGTTATTTTTTCCCCGGGATTTGCTCCAAAGTGGGAAGAATGAGCCCCTGAGAGGACCCTGACCTCCCCATGGGGAGGGGCAAGTTCCCCGAAGAGCCAAAAGTGGATCTTCCATGGGAAGGGTCTCAGATTGGACAGAGACAGTCAGGGGACAGGAGGCAAGTTCAAATCGGGCCTCAGGCACTTACTGGAATCACTTTGTGGCCCAAGGCAAGTCCTTCACCTTATTTGCTTCAGTTACTTCATCAATTAAGGGAGGTGCAGGGGGAGCTGCAAAGCCCTCTAGGAAAACCTCAACATGGGGTCACTGAAGATTAGACCTGACTACAATGAGTGAACCTTGCTCTGGGCCCATTTCCTAGATCCAGAGAAGGAAGGGACCAAACCAGCATCACAAGGTCTCTGAGGTCCCTGCTAGTTCTGGCTATAGGATCCTTTATCTTCTTATAGATAATCAGGTTGGGAAGATGGCCTGGGATCCAGTAGGCAAAGGCATATATACCAAAGTATGGTTTGATTCTCTTCATTTTTCTCCCACAGCTCTGACTGGTTTTCACTGCCAGGAGCAGCATCCCTTCCCCCAGGACTGAACTGATCTCTTGAACTGGAATCACCGAGCAAAGGGTCCCATCTCCTCCAACTGGGTGCATCTCCCTCAGACTGGAGGGCTGAAAGATGGAGCTATAAGCTCTGGTCCAAAGGGTTTCTGACTGCAAGAACTCCCCCGGGGAACATATCTAAAGGCAGTGGTTGGGAGTAGGAAGGGAAGAAGCTTTTGGATAAAATCTCAGGATTGTTCTGCTCTGAATGGTATAAAGGCAGACCAGTCATTCTAATCTCCTGGGAGTCATTTCTCATCTGTAAAGCAGAGATTTCATGAAAGATTTCCTCCAAATTTTCCTCCAAAAGATGTAAAAACGGGACTTCGTAAGTCTTTGCTCCCATCACCAAAGTGCAAAGTGTATCTGTAGATCCTGTGATTTCCACCTTCTCAGGTGGGGAAGATGGGCCTGCAGGGGTCTCTGTTCTAGTGGTTGGAGAGTGGAAATCTGTCATCAAAATCCTGGACTGAGGAACCTCTGAGGTTCCTTTCATCTCTAACTGATGGATGTGATAATCCTCCATAAAGAGTGAGAACCACCAGCAGAGGAAAACTAGGAGCACTGGACTTTCTCTAATGACGCTTCCAAATGGATGACACTGCGCCCTGAGCAGGAGACCTGGCTCACATGGACCCTGGTGCAGGGACCTGGATGAGCATCAAGGCTACAATTTTACAGACTTTTAGGGAAATTCTCATCTGTGAAGGATTTAGTAAATCTTGTGACCTACAATAGAATATTTCAGGAGGTTTCTCCATCACAGATGATTGTTTGAATTCAGGTCACAAAACTATTTTCCTACAGAAGGCACCTCTGGGATGGAGCCTGACGGGGAACAAGGGAAAGTGAGGTCAAAATATAATTTTGCACCTATGATTTCCCCTGGACGCAGGGACTCAGCTGGAGATGCCGCAGGCAGTCTGGTCCCCGGAATTCTTCTGAGACTGAGACTTCTCTGCGGAAAATGGAATAAGAGGAATGGAGCCCATCATTATCTAAAAATAAATGTACCGGGAGAGAGGGAGATAGTACATAACGGTCACTCATCTCGCACCATTGTCCTTGTCTTGCACATGGACCTGGCTGATGTCCCTCTGTTTCCTCCAGTGTGACCTGAGATCAGAGCTCGGGCTTCTGTAGATAGATGAGTCGTGTCTGGTGCGAAAAGTCCCTCCTCAGTCCCTGACTCAAGCAGCTGACTCGGCTGTAGCATGAGCAGTCGCTCCACTTCCTCGGAGCTAAAGCTCTGGTTACTGTTCAGGGGGATGTGGCCCTGCATTGTGAGAAGCATTTCTCACCTCGTTCCTTCCCTTGCTGTGTGTCTGTTGCTGCAGCTTCCAGGCTCTGGGCAGCTTTGCTTCAAAGACGTTCAACACATAGCTTACATCCCTGGAGATGTGGAGATTGGCTTCTTTCTCCCCCTAACCTTACCTGGAATGAGCAACACAACAGGAGCAGCGCAATTTCAGAGTCCTCCTTACAAGGCTTGTAGGGCTTTTCTGTAAGTGTCTCTCTGTCTGCCTGTGCTCATTTTCACTGGGAGGATGCAGGAAAAGTCCTCATTGCTCAGTCTGAGTCGGGGCGCTCTCCCCTCTCCCTGTCTCTTACTGTCTGTATCTTCTTGGCAGCTTGCATTCTGTCTCCTTAACGTCAGAGCTGAAGAAAGAAAACCCCTCTCCCCTCCTTTCCCTTCCCATTCCCCATCAAACAGGCCGTGCCCAGGCTTCTCCCTCCCTACCAGGCTCAGTCTCTTGTCTCCCTCCCTTCCCGGCCATCCTGACTTCATGTAAATAGTGAAGGGATAATGGCCTGAAGCAGCAGAAGTGCTTGGGCCCCTGCTGCCTTTCTAAACTAGGATAGAATCATTGCTGAGTGTGCAGAACCTGAGCAAGGGGAAATCTGGCCGTTCACAGGAAGGGAAGCTGTGTCTCCTCCCCAGCTTTGCCTGTGTGACAACAAGAGAGCAGCCCTTGTGAGGAAGCCATGGGACCCCTTCTTCAGGAAATTTAGGGTTGGGGATAATTCTACTCCTCCCACCTCATTTATGAGTGGGAATTATGACCTTATGTTTACTCCTTCCTGCGGGTGAGTGAATTTATCATTAGTTTCTATTTTTTTTTGGTACAAAGTAATATGATAACAAAAGTCAGGGTATCCCAGCTTAGGGAATCTCAAAAGTACTGAGTACATTGGGACTGATGGAGCCTGGAACTGAGGGCTGGGAAATTTGACTTTATTTGGGAAAGACAGAATTGTGCAGGATAGAGTGCTAGCAAGTTCCCAGACTTGCAAATGGCTTTAGGAAATGCCTGTTCCCTCTCAGTGATGTCTGGAGAATTCTGTTTTCTCCAGGGGGTGTGAGAGGGGCTGCTTTTACTTTCTCAAGCTAACTCTTCCTTAACTGCATGAACCAAGGACAGGTGGGCATGTTTAATTTCTGGGATTTTGACAAGGCATCCTGACCTTCCTGCTGCTGCAAAGGTCTTAGTTCTATGGTTTGTCACTATCAACTCTCTTTGCAAAACCCTCCTTTACATGGCAGGATCTCAGTATATAGCCATGTGACACTCAAATATAACCTTTTGTAAGTCTGGCTGTAGTAAAAAAAATTCAGATTCCTCCACCGATTTCTGGATGGTTTTCCTCCATCACATCAGAGAAGCTGATCGGCTATTTACTCTGCCCTCTGCTTGTTGAAGACACACCATGAGTTTCACTGAATGGTTCTCTGGCAGATAAGAATTCTTTTCTGAAACTTGTTGTAGCCTTGTGTCATTATTGAATCCCTCTGGATTCTTTTTTGATTTGAATTTTTCTTTGTACTTAACAAATAAAAATTCTCTATGAATCAATAGTCATAAATTATAAATATTTTATAACAATTGTGTATATTTTTTTCTAAGAAACAAGGCCATTAAATGATAGGATTTACTCGTTATTCTTTTAATGCCTCAGTATGCTTCTTTTTATTCTATTTGTTGTTCATCATCTAGGAAAAGTGAGAAGTTTGACCTAAAGGGAGAAGTTTCACCAACCATTTTGAAACATTAAATAACAATCCTGTCCTAAATCAAATGCCCTTTTATGTTTTATGAATTATTTGATTTTTACCTTGAGAACTGCACTCCACGCAGAAGGTAAGGCCTCCATATTGTCAGCACTGATGATAATTTGATGCAAATTGAATATAAGTCACAGTACCTTATTTCTTCCTTCCATCATACTCTAAAGCTTCTAGAGTCAACAACTATCCATGTCTTCTTGTGGAATGAGTGAATGCCTCAAGCAAACAGAGTTACCTGAGGACAGAGAGCCAGTAGTCCTCACATTACAAATTACAAAAAGAAAAGAATATTGGAACAATGTGTATGGATAGAGGCTAGATTGAATTCAAATGGAAGGAGCTAAACAGCTATTAGAATGCTTCATTTTAACTAAATGTTGGGAAAGTCCCTCTTCTGAAATGAATTATTTGTGAAGGTTGTATTAATGTTTTTTAACATTTACCATTAATTCACCAGAACTATGGAAATCATGTACCAGCAACTCTTCATGCCTTCCTTCACTCTACATGAGATTAACAGGAATCCCAAACTGTTGCCCAACATTACCCTGGGATACCATATGTACAACTCCTATTCCACTGAAGAAAGGACCTTGGAGAACTACCTGTGGTGGCTGTCTGGAACAGACCAGATCATCCCTAATTACAACTGCGGAAAGGGAGGAAAGGTTGTGGCTGTCATTGGAGGAGCCACGTCAGCTCTGTCTGTTCAGATGGGGACCCTGCTTGACCTCTACCATTTACCCCAGGTGAATGAGATAGAACCTAAAAGATTATCTCTTCTTCTGTAAAACCTAGTAGTCAGAGCAGTAGTATTGGAAGTAAATGTAGCAGGAGCAGCAGCAGTAAAATAAAATGCATCTCTGTGTACCTTTAAAAATTAAAAAATTGTTTTACATATGCATTGCTTTTGATCTTCACAATAAACTCATAATGAAGATAGTCTAACTCCCCTTTACAGTGGAGAGTACTGTGACTGAGAAAACTTAAATTGTTATCATGCAGCTAGTGATTGACTGTGATACTAATTAATTCAGGTCTTCTTAGAACAGTTTAACTCTCTAATGACTGAACAAAGCTGCTGTTTTCATCCTCAAGGAAATTGAATAACTCCTGCAATATCAACCCTATTGTAAGACAAGAAGCCAGTTAGTTCTCAACTCAAGAAAGTATCTGAAAGCAAAATTAGTTATATTTGCCCATTACACAGATAACTTCAATAATGATTGGAGAAGTTAAAGTGTTTACTCAACACTACACAATTCACTGGTGGAAGAAAACTGATTAGATCTTACCATTCTTGACTTTAAATTGAATGATCTTTCAGGCTTTTACATCTCATTCTAGGAGCTTCGTTTTTCATAATCATAATATTATTAGTCCAGAAATTATTGAGATGAGAATTATTTATAAAAGGAAACTGAGCATGAGCACTGATGTATAAGGTGCTTGTTTTGGGGAGCCCTGGGAAGCCTGTCCACACAGCTGCTCTAAGAACTCCATGAGTACATTTATGAATGTACAAGAGTTTGAAAACATTCCTGACATTGTTCTCAAAGAGGAACCTAACAATTAATGGGCACAGAAGGAAAGCAGAAACATACAGTGGGAGGAACGACATTTCAGAAAGCACCTCATGTTTTCTAAACTGAAAAGCGACCTCTCTGAGAACTGTAGTTTCAGCTGCTTAGTGAACTTGGTCAATGGTGAGTCAGAGGAGTGACTGCTTTTTGTGTTCAGAAGCAAGAAGAAAATTAGGGATGATTTCATGGAGGAGAAACAATGAAAATTTAGATGGTTTCATTTAAAGGAAATGGAGGTCAGTTTGGAATATGGAACTATGCATATAAAGAGTGAAGGACTGGAAGCCTCTCTCCATTTATATCCACATTTCTTATTTTAAACCTCTCCTGATTGAACCTAACATTATTTAACTACAAATTAACCTTATTTAACTATAATTTGTTTAATGTCCAATATTTCAGATTCTATATGTAAGGTCTTTGGAGAAAAACCATTGGGATCTTTGGTGTCTCACTCACATTGAAATTATAAATAGTCCTGACCATATACTTGGAGAATAGTAAAAACAAAAACTTACAGGTTCAAAGAGCATAGGAATTAACTCTAGATGTCTTTGTGGAAACATGACTGAAGTCTCTAATTGAGGGAATCATGAGAAAGAGTTCATCTAGCATCTTTGTAGCCAGATAATAAAATAGAAGGAAGTCTGGTCTAGAGTTCCATATGGAATTATTTTCCTTTGATTCTGATCAGAGAGAATATGGCAGGATAAGTTGAATAAGTCTCCTTGGCCAATCAGGCAGCTTCTTTCCTACTGTGATGTGTGGGTATATATCTGACCCTCAGATCTGAAACACTATTTGTCATAGATAATTTGAATTTTCATCAGCCTCTAATGAAGTCCATGAATATCTGTTTTTTGTCAATGAATAAATGTTCTTGCCAAAGATTGTGGTCATGGTTAACAAATTTGGGGGCAGATGTTTTGATGTCTCATGGAGAATAAACAATACATTTCAAGGGATAAATGGAGAGACTTTCAGAGGGAAATTGTCATCTAAGATAAACTTTACAATAAAATCTAAAACTTTCTTCTAACAATAAATATGCCAGTTTGAATGAGTATATTTTACTTTAGCTCTCTCAGCAGCAGCGTGCACCTGCTCATCTGTATTTTTTTTCTCATCCAGATTACTTATGGTCCTTTTGATCCCAGTCTTGCTGACAAAGTCCAGTTTCCTTCCCTCTATCAGATGGCCCGCAAATCCTCTTCTGTTCACCGAGCAATTGTCCGCTTATTGGTCTATTTTCAATGGAACTGGATAGGCCTGATTGTCTTTGATGATATGAGAGGTGAGGAATTCCTCAGGGCAATGAGAGAGGAAATGAAGAATACAGTTTGTATGTCCTTCACAGAGAAGATCCCTCTCAGTGACAGAAAAACTAGGAAGACCTCTGAGGCCTTCAAGTCCAGGATCCTAATTTCAGAAGTCAAAGTCATTGTCATCCATGCTGACACAGATTCATTTACGATTATGAGAAACTCATCAAGATTCTTATTTCCAACCAAGAAGGTATGGATTGCCACATTTCATTCAGACACTACAACAAGAGCCTTGTACCATTATGGTTTTACTTTCCATGCTTCTCTCTTCTTTTCACACTTGATTACTCCAATACCTGGGTTTGAGAGTTTTATCTCAAATTATGTATCTTCTTTAAAAAAGAGGTTTCTTCTTCTTAAAGAATATAGGCCATCACCTTTGAAATGCTCAGATCAACCAGATATCCCAGAGCAAGATTTATATTTATCAAATGTCTCCATGGAACATTTACCTTTTTACCCTGTGGAAATGCCAACATCCACCTTGAGTTACAACATCTATAATGCTTTTTATGCTGTGGCATGGGCTCTCCATGAAATAATGATGAAAAGATCCCTGGGAAATGAAGAATCTGCATTGCCTCATCCATGGCAGGTAACATGGAAAGTGGGGTGCCTTTTTAGTGATGATTTTTTGAGTATGTATTTTAGCAAGAATTGGGACACGGGAGACATTGAAGACTTTGCAATTTCTAAAATGATTCTGATTGTATATTCCTCAATGATTTTATTGTTGGTTTCCTATATTTGTCAAATTGCATATAAAACTAAAATTAAACTTCTTTCCTAGAGTCTTAGAGATGTAAATAAGCTTACATTTTATATTCCCATTCAGTTCTGGACTTTTTTTTATCATAAATATTTGAAGACACTTTATTTCATTGGGAACCCTTTTTTTTTCCTGAAGGACTGAACTGAGGTTTTCTGGGTAGGTGATTCTTAGTTGTAAGCCAGATCCTTTTTTTTTTTTTTTTTTTGCAAATTTATCCTATTCCTATTCCAAGCACTCTGATCTTTCAATTAAGAAAATGAGGGCTCTTTTATCATCCTGACTGTAGCTCCAACATATAGATGTGCTTCTTTCTGCATCCTTGCACTATTTACTCCTTTTTTTGGAGATCTAGAATTGGGCTAAAATGTCCCTGGTGATTTCCTCTGGGGATCTTTTTCAGTAGATGATCTGTGGCTTCTTTCATACTCTATTTTACATTCATTTTCTAGAATACAAGAGAAATTTACTTGATATTTTCTTGAAAGATAGAATCCATGTTCTTTTTCATTGTAGAACTCATGTAATCTCATAATGTTAAATGGTCTCTCTTCTCTCTGTTTTCCAGTTCAGCATTTTGTATGGGGATATTGCCTATTGTTTTCCATTCTTTTTCCTTTTGGCTTTTTCTTTTATTTCGCAAGATGTCATTAAGTTCTACCTTCTTGGTTCTAATTTTTAAGGAGATATTCTCCTCAGTGTTCCTCTGTATTTCCTGTGTAATTTATCCAATTCTGATTTTTAAGGCATCTTTCTCCTCTATTGTCTTTTTCTACTTTCTTTTACATCTGTCTCATTTCTCTTCATAATTATGTCTGTACCTCCCTTCTGAAAAATTTTAAGCCTTCTGTGACTTTTAGACCAATTCTTACTTATGTTGCAGATTTAGTTGATAAAGGAGTTTTAACGTTGTTATTTTCTTCTTAGTGTGGATTTTTCATCTTCCTGTTCATCATAGTATTTTTCTATGATCAGAGCCATTTTCTGTTGTTTACCAATTTCCCCAGGTGATTATTTGACTTTACCTAGAGTAGTGCCCTGTTTCCAGGGTAAAAGAGCCAATGGCCCAAGCTTCAGGAGTTTGTACAGCTATTTTCAGAGATTCTTCAAGGGAGCTGGATATTTCACTTCTTCCAAGGTTGTCTGATCTTAGAAGAAATGTGTTTATTAATGCCATGGCCTCTCTTCTGTTCTGTGAGTAACCACAAGCACTTTTTCCTGCCCTGCAATTGTGAGGAGATCCATATTCCGCTATTGCTAAATGTTGTCATGTGCTAGTTCTCTTCCTCACTCTCAAACTGTGAGCCAGGAAGGTGCGCTCGATCTGGGTACTGGCAAAGCAACTGAGTTCTGGCCCAGTGCTTTAAAAGAGATCCTTGTAATACCTTCTGACAAGCTCTTTAACCTCTTACCATGTGTGGTCCAAGAACTCCTACAATGGCTGCCACTTCTGCTGTTTCTTGGAGTGTTGTGTATTCAGTGGCTGCTGAATTGAGCTCCTGCTTTACACCAAGTGCCTTTAATGTCACACAAATGGTTTGATAGTTAATCCTGGAGATGGGAGAAAACCACTTCAGATTATCAAGGATGGGAGAGCCATGGTCTGGCCTGAACATCAGAACAATCCCTTCCAAGGCAGGAGGGAGGGCAGAACAGGAGAGGTTTAGTCAGAGGCATCCATCAGGAGGCTGTTGCAATAATCCGGGTGTGAAGTCATAAGGATGTTCCAGGAGCAAAGAACAGGAGGGGAACATATTAGAGAGACCTTGTCAATAAATAAAATAAAGGGGGTGGGAAACAATGAGGACTTGAGTGTGAAACTGAAACTACAAACCTAGGAGATGCAGGCAACCCTGCGGGGTGTCAGAGGGTCATTTCCATGTCCCAGAAGAAATTCAGATTTGATCCCACCTGAAAATAAGAGGACGAGATTCCATAAAATCTTGTGTACAATTGCCGTTCCCTCTGGTACCGCTCGTGGATGAGCATTTCTCCTCTTTTACAGCTGCACTCCTACCTCAAGAACATCCAATTTGAGAATATTGTTGGTGAGCAGGTGTTTGTGGATGAGAACAGACGCACAGAAGCTCACTATGCCCTTATGAACTACATATACTTTGATTATGATAATGGTCATGTTCTCTACGTGGGGGACTTTATCCCAGAAGCTCAGCTCGGTCAAGATTTTACAATTTGTGCAAATGTCATAGTGTGGAACCTGTGGAGTTCAAAGGTCAGACACATTTTTAATGTTACTTGATGCTCCTAAACAGAGAAGCAATCCTTGACTTATATGGTGCACTCTCCATAATTGAAAGGTGCAGCTGGGTGGGAAAATGGCTAGACTGTAGGCCTGATTCTGTTTCACTTATCATAAATTCATGCATGTTTCCCCTCTTTTCTATGTAGCAATCCTCTTTATCATTTTTTACAGCATTATAATGCTTTATTATATTTATATACGTCTACATAGGTATATTCTTAAACACAGAGAAATTTTGTTGCATATATACATATATATGTAAATTTATATATATGTATTCACATAGATATCTATAAATATAATACCATTTCATATTCCCAATTTTTTGCCATTTCCAAAGCGGGCATGAATATATTGTAATTTGTCTTTCTTTTCAACTTATATAGGAAAGAATGAAAAAACCTTTAGCTTGTATGCAGCACAACCTAGAAGATTCAATATATAACCATAACTTTCCATTTCACATGGCTTACTTTTTCCCCAAAAAATGTATCTGTCTATCTATCAGTATGTGTGAATATGTGTGTGTGTGTGTGTGTGTGTGTGTGTGTGTGTAAAACAAAAGTATCCATGTTCTATCTTTTTGGGGAAGTAAATTGTTTATACTTGCATCTGTCCTTTGTGATTGATTTTAGAAGTGATAGCACACAAAATGACTTAGACTTCAAAAGTGTTCTTGGAAAACCATTGCTGTTATTGTTTACAGTATTTTCCTAGTTCAACTCATTTTACTTTTTGTTATTTCATGCAATTTTTACCCTGTTTTTCTAAAAATCACCCAGTTTATCATGTCTAATAGCATAACACTATTCTCTCACTGTTATATACATCACATCTTGTTTAGTCACAGTGAATAGAGCACCGATCCTGGAGCCAGGGGACCTGAGTTTACATCCAGTCTGAGTCACTGAACTGCCTAGATGTTTGGCCCTGAGCAAGTCACTTAATCCCAATTCACACACACACATACACACACACACTCTCACAACCAAGACCAAAGTCTATTAGAATTATGTTCTGTCATCTCATTGTTGAAATGAAACAAGTCCATGCCAGATGACCCTCATATAATCTTATTACTTTGTAAAATGTTCACCAGGTTCTATTCATTAGTATTAATATTACCTCTTTATCTCTGGTACTCCTCAGGAAGATTTTGTTTTCTTCCTTATCATTTTAAATTGTAACTATTTTTGCTTTTACTTGATCTAGGATCAGGACCATTACCTCTGCTTTTTATTTTTACTTCAGCTGTAGAATAATATATTGTGTTCTACTGTTTATCTTTAATCTGTAGGTATATTTTTGCTTCACATTTGTTTGTTGCAAACAACATATTGAGGATTCTGGTTTTTAATCCATTCTGCTCTCTACTTCTCTTTTCTGGGAGTGCTCACCACATTAATATTCATACTTAAGATTACTAACTCCCTATTTCCCATTAATTGATGTTTTTCCCATTATGCTTTTCTCTCTCCTTTCACTCTTTCCTTCCTCACCAGTGTTTTGCTTCTGATCCTCACATCCCACAATATGCCCTCCCCCTTTTCAGTCACTTCCCATTTTCTTTATCCCTTTCCTTCCTACTTCTGGCTATCCTTCTAATAACTTTCTTTTTTTCCTTTCCCAGTCCCATTTCTACTTCTATAGACAGTGAAAAAAGTTTCAGTATGTAATAAAATATGTAGGATTTTCCCTCTGTGAGTCCAAACCCAGATGATTAAGAGTCCACCAATGCTCATATTTCTCCCTTCTTTCCCTATATTGTAATAGGCCATGTGTGCCTCTTTGAATGACGTCATTTAGCTCATTTTACTTCCCCTTTTTCTTTTCCCATTGCAGTTGTTTTCCAGCTTTAATTTATTTTTTATATCATCACATTGATGTTAACTTATTCCTACACCTTTTGCCTAACATTCTTGCACATACAGGTCCCTTTCCCTTCTTTAAAATTTCTTTGGAATATAAGCCTAGTTGCAATACTGCTGGGTCAAAGGGTATGCACAGTTTGATAGCTTTTTGAGCATCATTCCTAATTGCTCTCCAGAATGGCTGGATGTATCCACAATTCCACCAACACTATACCAGTGTCCCAGTTTTGCCCTCCAACATTCCGCATTATCTTTCCCTGTCATTCTAGCCAATCAGACATGTGTGTAGTGGTATATCAGAGTTGTCTTAATTTGCATTTCTCTGATGAATAATGACTTGGAGCCTCTTTTCATATGGCTAGTTTCAATTTCTTCATCTGAGAATTGTCTGTTCATATCCTTTGACCATTTATCAATTGGAGAATGACTTGATTTATAAATTATAGTCATATAATAATATAATTATTATATAGTAGAGGCAATTCCCTATATATATTTATATTGGAAATGAGGCCTCTATCAGAACTTTTGACTATAAAATGTTTTCCCAGTTTATTGCTTCCCTCTAATCTTATCTGCATTAGTTTTGTTTGTACAAAAACTTTTCAATTTGATATAAACAAATTTTTCTATTTTGTTATCAATAATGATCTCTAGTTCTTCTTTGGTCATAAATTCCGTCCTCTTCCACAGGTCTGAGAAGTAAACGATCCTATGCTCTTCCAATTTCTTTATAATCTCATTCTTTATACCTAGGTCATGAACCTATTATGATCTTATTTTGGTGTATGGTCTTGAGTGTGGGTCAATGCCTAGTTTCTGCCATATTAATTTCCAAATTTCCCAGCAATTTTTGTCAAACAGTGAGTTCTTATCCCAAAATCTGGGGTCTTTGGATCTGTCAAACACTAGATTATTAAAGTTACTGGCTATTTTGTCCTTTGAACCTAACCTATTCCATTGATCAACGAGCCTATTTCCTAACCAGTACCAAATGGTTTTGGTAACCGCTGCTTTATGGTATAATTTTTGATCTGGTACAGCTAGGCCACCTTCATTTGATTTTTTTTAATTCCCTTGAAATTCTTGACCTTTTGTTTTTCTTTATGAACTTTGTTGTTATTTTTTCTAGGTCATTTAAATAGCTTTTTTGGAAGTCTAATCGGTATAGTGCTAAATAAATAGATAAGTTTAGGTAGTACTGTCATCTTCATTATATTGGCTCGCCCAATCCAAGAGCATTTAATATTTTTCCAATTGGTTAGATCTGACTTTATTTGTGTGGAAAGAGTGTTGTACTTTTACTCATATACTTTCTGATTTTCCCTTGGCAGATAGATTCCTAAATATTTTATACTGTCAGTACTTACTTTAAATGGAATTTCTCTTTGTAACTCTAACTGTTGAATTTTTTTAGTAATATATAAGAATGCTGAGGACTTATGTGGGTTTATTTTGTATCCTGCAACTTGCTAAAGGTATGGATTATTGGTAATAGCTTTTTAGTAGAATCTCTGGGATTCTCTAAGTATACTATCATATCATCAGCAAAGAGTGATAGCATGGTTTCCTCATTACCTACTCTAATTCCATTAATCTCTTTCTCAGCTCCTATGGCCAAAGCTAGCATTTCTAATACAATATTGAATAGTAATGGTGATAGTGGGCAACCTTTTTTCACTCCTGATCTTTTTGGGAATGTTTGCAGTTTATCCCCATTACATATGATGCTTACTGATAAATAGTTACTACTGATTATTTTAAGGAAAAGTCCATTTAATTCCTATACTCTCAAGTGCTTTTTAGTAGGAATGGATGTTGGATTTTATGAAATGCTTTTTCTGCATCTATTGAGAGGATCATATGGTTTTTGATAATTTGGATATTAATATGGCCAATTATCCTGATAGTTTTCCTAATATTGAACCAGCCCTGCATTCCTGGTACAAATCCTACTTGATCATGGTATATTATCCTGGAGATGTTTTCTGTAATCTTTGTGCTAATATCTTATTTAAGATTTTAGCATCAATATTCATTAGGAAAAATGGTCTATAATTTTCTTTCTCTGTTTTCAACCTAGCTGGTTTAGGTATCAGTACCAGTCTGTGTCAGAAAAGGAATTTGGTAGGACTCCTTCATTCCCTATTTTATCAAATGACTTATATAGCAGTGGGGCTAATTGTTCTTTGAATGTTTGGTAGAATTCACATGTAAATCCATCTGGTCCTGGGGATTTTTTCTTAGGGAGATGATTAATAGCTTTTAAAATTCTTTTTCTGAAATGGGACTATGGAAACAATTTACTTCCTCTCTGTTAATCTGGAAGCCATATTTTTGGAAGTGGTCATTCATTTCACTTAGGTTATCAAATTTATTGGCATAGAGTTGGGCAAAGTACCTCCTTATTGTTGCTCTAATTTCTTCTTCATTGGTGGAAAGTTTCCCCTTTTCATTTTTTAGAATAACAATTTGATTTTCCTCTTTCTTTTTTTCTAATCAGATTTGCCATAGGTTTATCAATTTTATTGGTTTTTTTTCACAAAACCAACTTATTGTTTTATTTATTAATTCAATAGTTTTTTTACTTTCAATATTATTAATTTCTCCTTTTAATTTTAGAATTTCAACCTTAGTATTTGATTGGGGGTTTTTAATTTAGTCTTTTTCTAGCTTTTGAAGTTGCAAGCACAGTTCATTGATCTTCTCTTTATTTTATTCAAGTAAGCCTCTAAAGATATAAAATTTCCCCTTATCGCTGCTTTGGCAGCATCCCACAAATTTTGGTATGATGTCTCATCATTGTCATTATCTTGAATGAAATTGTTAATTGTGTCTATAATTTGCTGTTTCACCCAATCGTTCTTTAAGATGAGATTATTTAGTTTCCAATTACTTTTTGGTCTATTTACCCCTAACTTTTTGCTGAATGTAGTTTTTATTGCATCGTGATCTGAAAAGAAAGCATTTACTATTTCTGCCTTCCTGCATTTAATTTTGAAGTTTTTATGTCCTAATATATGGTCAATTTTTGTATAGCTTCCATGAACTGCTGAGAAGAAAGTATACTCCTTTCTGTCACCATTCAGTGTTCTTCAAACATCTATCATATCTAATCCGATTCTATTTACCACTTTAATTTCTTTCTTATTTGTTTTGTGATTTGATTCTTAGTAGTATAGTAGGTTGCCACCCTACTATGCCCAGATTATGCTATTTTTTTTCTTGCCTCACTTACCCCCTTCTGTAGTATTAATCTTAAGGGTCCCACTTGCGTCACACAACTCTCCCTCTTTAGGATCCCTCCCTCCTCTCTTTGAATCCCTTCCCCTTTCTTGAAGTTTTCCCTTATGACTCATTTTCCTTTTCCCTTTTCCTCTACTACTTTTTCATGAGATGAGAGAAGATTCTCTGTAATGCAAATATGTCAGTTATTTCCTCTTTGAGCCAACACTGATGACAGTAAGATTCACAAAATGTTCCTCCCCCTCACTAAGTTCCCTCAGATATGATAGGTTTCCTTTGCCTCATCATCACATGTAGTTTCCCTCTTTTTTAACTCTCCTTTTCCCTTTTTCTGACACTAACCCCTTTGCATTTCTACTTCCCTTTTTTATGTTATATCAGTAAAATCAAATGATACATGTGGTTTTTATGTATATCCAAAACAGAAACACAGTGCTCAAGAGTTCCTTTTAACTTTTTCTACTTCTCTTGATTCCTATGGTGGGAGATCTTTTTTGTTTGTTTGTTTAAATCTGTTTTTATTTTCTTAGAAACAAATGGAATTCTTCTGTTTTATTAAATGTCCATCTTCTTCCATGGAAAAATATGCTCAGCTTAGGTGGGTAGTTTATTTTTGGCTGCATTCCAAGTTCTCTTGCCTTTCAGAATATCAGATTCCTGGCCCTTCAATCCTTTAATATGAGGCAGCCAGATCCTGAGTGACCCTTATTGTGGCACCTCGGTCTTTGAATTGTTTTTTCCTGGCTGCTTGTAATGTTTTTTCTGTAGTCTGAAAATTCTGAAATTTGGCCAAAATAGTCCTTGGAGTTTTTATTTTAGGGCCTTTTTCTGAAGATGTTCAATGAATTCTTTCAACGCCTATTTTACCTTCTGGTAAATGCCTGGGCATTTCTCTTTGATGATTTCCTGTAAAATAATATCTAGACTCTTTTTTTCATCATAATTTTCGGGTAGTCCAATGCTCCTCAAGTTATCTCTCCTAGATCTATTTTCCAGGTCTGTTGTTTTTCCAAGTAAATATTTGACATTTTTTCCCAATCTTTCATTTTTTTGATTTTGCTTGACTGATTCTTGATGTCTGAATGAATCAGTCATTTCTATTTGTTCAAGTCTGGTTCTTAGTGAGTTATTTTCTTCATTAGCTTTTTTTTATCTTCTTTTTGTAGATGTCCAATTGAGTTTTTAAGTTAGTTGTTTTGCTGTATGGAACTTTTTTTCATTGCACTAATTTTTTTTAGTGAGTTATTGTCTATTTCCAATTCACAATTTCTGTTTCCCTGAACTTCTTGGGATTTTTTACCTTTTCCCATTCACATTTCAAGAAGTTGTTTCTCTCTTGTATAGCTTCTTCTTTTTTTTTTTTAAATAACTTTTTATTGACAAAACCCATGCCAGGGTAATTTTTTACAGCATTATCCCTTGTACTCACTTCTGTTTTGATTTTTCCCCTCCCTTCCTCCACCCCTACTCCAGATGGCAAGCAGTCCTTTACATGTTGAATATATTGCAGTATATCCTACATATAATATATGTGTGCAGAACCGAACAGTTTTCTTGTTGCACAGGGAGAATTGGATTCAGGAGGTATAATTAACCTGGGAAGGAAAACAAAAATGCAAGCAGTTTATATTCATTTCCCAGTGTCCTTTCTTTGGGTGTAGCTGCTTCTGTCCAACCTTGATCAATTGAAACTGAATTAGCTATCTTTATCGAAGAGATCCACTTCCATCAGAATACATCCTCAAATAGTATCGTTGTGGAGGTATATAATGATCTCCTGGTTTTGCTCAATTCACTTAGCATCAGTTCATGTAAGTCTTGCCAGTCCTCTCGGTATTCATCCCGCTGGTCATTCCTTACAGAACAACAATATACCATAATGTTCATATACCATAATTAACTCAACCATTCTCCAGTTGATGGGCATCCATTCATTTTTCAGTTTCTAGGCACTCTTGTATAGCTTCTCTTTCCTTTCCCCATTTTTCTTCTAGTTCTCTTAAACTTTTTAGTAGTCTCTTCTAGGAAAGCCTTTTGTGTTGGGGACCAACAATTGTCTTGGGACTGTCTGGAATTAGTCTCTTCAGGGTTGAAAAGCTGCTCTCTTCCTGTATAGAAGCTATTGGTTAGCCTTTTAATTTTTTTTACTCATTTTTTAAAGCCTGTGGGATCTGCCTTCAGGGGCAGGAGGTTACCAGCTTCCTCTGCAGAGCAGTGATAGGTGTATAGATTGGTAGCTGTCCTGCCAACTGGCTACAAAGAGCAGCAAGGTACTGGAGTGCTCTGGGAAAGAGTTCCCCACCCAGGAATAACTCAGGCATTCAGGGCTGAGCTGGGAAAGTGCCCTGCAAAGAATCCACGTTGGGGACAAACTGCAACCATTCCCAATAAGATCAGGAGTAAAACAAGGTTGCCCACTATCATCGTTACTATTTAATATTGTATTAGAAATGCTAGCTTTGGCAATAAGAGTTGAGAAAGAGATTAATGGAATAAGAATAGGCAATGAGGAAACCAAATTATCACTCTTTGCTGATGATATGATGGTATACTTAGAGAACCCCAGAGATTCTACCAAAAAGTTATTAGAAACAATCTACACCTTCAGCAAAGTTGCAGGATATAAAATAAACCAACATAAGTCATCAGCATTTTTATATATCACTAACAAAACCCAACTGTTAGAGTTACAAAAAGAATTCCATTTAAAGTAACTACTGATTGTATAAAATATTTAGGAATCTATCTGCCAAGGGAAAATCAGAAACTTTATGAGCAAAACTACAAAACACTTTCCACACAAATTAAGTCTGATCTAACCAACTGGAAAAATATTAAATGCTCTTGGATTGGGCGAGCAAATATAATAAAGATGACAATACTACCTAAATTAATCTATTTATTTAGCCCTATACCAATCAGACTCCCAAAAAACTCCTTTGATGAATTAGAAAAAATAACAACAAAATTCATATGGAAAAACAAAAGGTCAAGAATTTCAAGGGAATTAATGAAAAAAAAAAATCAAATGAAGGTGGCCTAGCTGTACCAGATCTAAAATTATATTATAAAGCAGCAGTTACTAAAACCATCTCCCTATTGGCTAAGAAATAGACTAGTTGATCAGTGGAATAGGTTAGGTTCAAAGGACAAAACAGCCAATAACTTTAATAATATAGTGTTTGACAAACCCAAAGACACCAGTTTTTGGGATAAGAATGCTTTATTTGACAAAAATTGCTGGGAAAATTGGAAATCAGTATGGCAGAAACTAGGCGTTGACCCACACTTAACACTGTACACCAAGATTAGGTTAAAATGGGTTCATGACCTAGTCATAAAGAATGAGATTATAAATAAATTGGAAGAGCATAGGATAGTTTACCTCGCAGACCTGTGGAAGAGGGAGGAATTTATGACCAAAGAAGAACTAGAAATCACTATTGACCACAAAATAGAAAATTTTGGTTATATCAAATTGAAAAGCTTTTTTACAAACAAAACAAATGCAGACAAGATTAGAAAAGAAACAATAAACTGGGAAAACATTTTTACAATCAAAGGTTCTGATAAAGGCCTCATTTCCAAAATATATAGAGAATTGACTCTAATCTGTAAGAAATCAAACCATTCTCCAATTGATAAATGGTCAAAGGATATGAACAGACAATTCTCAGATGAAGAAATTGAAACTATTTATAGACATATGAAAATATGCTCCAAATCATTATTAATCAGAGAAATGCAAATTAAGACAACTCTGAGATATCACTACACACCTGTCAGATTGGCTAGAATGACAGGGAAAGATAATGGGGAATGTTGGAGGGGATGTGGGAAAACAGGGACACTGATCCATTGTTGGTGGAATTGTGAACACATCCAGCTATTCTGGAGAGCAATTTGGAACTAGGCTCAAAAAGTTATCAAACTGTGCATACCCTTTGATCCAGCAGTATTTCTACTGGGCTTATACCCCAAAGAGATACTAAAGAAAGGAAAGGGACCTGTATGTGCCAAAATGTTTGTGGCAGCCCTGTTTGTAGTGGCTAGAAGCTGGAAAATGAAAGGATGTCCATCCATTGGAAAATGGTTGAGTAAATTGTGGTATATGAATGTTATGGAATATTATTGTTCTGTAAGGAATGACCAGCAGGATGAATACAGAGAGGACTGGTGAGACTTACATGAACTGATGCTAAGTGAAATGAGCAGAAACAGGAGATCACTATATACCTCAACAACGATATGTTTGAGGACGTATTCTGATGGAAGTGGATCTCTTCGATAAAGAGAGCTTTAATTGATCAAAGATGGACAGAAGCAGCTACACCCAGAGAAAGAACACTGGGAAATGAATATAAACTGCTTGCATTTTTGTTTTTCTTCCCGGGTTATTTATACCTTCTGAATTCAATTCTCCCTGTGCAACAAGAAAACTGTTTGGTTCTGCACACATATATTGTATCTAGGATATACTGTAACTGTAACCCATTCAATATGTAAAGGACTGCTTGCCATCTGGGGGAAGGGGTGGAGGGAGGGAGGGGAAAAATCAGAATAGAAGTGAATGCAAGGGATAATGCTATAAAAAATTACCCTGGCATGCGTTCTATCAATAAAAAGTTATTAAAAAAGAAAAGAACCCCCGTTGTGTGGGATAACAACTGCTCTGGGGCTAGATGCTGAGCAGTGAGATTTTCACTACCCCAAGCTAAAGCCTACCCTGGGGCTGTGGGTATGAGGGGCTGAGCAGTGGATAGCCTTGCAGGGACCAGAAGTGTCACTGCCCAGGGAAGCACAATTGGCTGTGCAAGTTCTATTGCCCCAGCCGGAGCCCCCACTGTGCAGATTAGAGGCTGCCCCGGGCTGTGCCCCCTGCCTTGCAGATTTGTAACTGTCCCCGCAAAAGCCCTGTACTGCGGGATGTGGCTGCGTGGCTGTGTAATGGGTCTGCCTGAGTCACTTCTGGTTTTGAGTAGTTCTAGCCAGATCTTGTTAGGTTCTGGCATTTTTTAGAGTACCCTCTGTTACAGGCTTTAATTTCTCTGCCAGTTTACTGCTTTGTAATCAAGAAAGAGCAGTTAGCCTATAGCAGAGTCATCTCTATAACTTCTATAGCCACAGAAAGCACCCCCACCCCTGGTCTGCTCAGGATGCTAGTCTCTCCCTGCCTGTGCTTGTCTGTTCCTGGCCCCTCAGGACAAACCTTTCCTGCTGATCTTCCAGATTATCTTCGGCTGGTAAATTGTGTGCTTCTAATCTTCATGAATTTTAGCAGTCAAGAGCTATTTTTGAGACTGAATTTAATACTTGGCTGTGAGGGGATGAGAAGGGCTTAGAAAGTCACATGTGCCTTCTCCAACATCTTGGCTTTATCCCCCCCCCTCCCATTCCAATATATCTTAATCTGAAAAATTACATTCCAAATATTTCTGAGTTATGTCACTCCAAAATCCCATCAGGCACTTGAACTACAAAAAGTGTTATTTTTGCTTTTACACTGAGTACACCAATTCCTTCCATTTCTCTTTCATCACTTATTACTGAAGAAAACTGTTCCAGTACACTAGTGCATAATACTGTTGTTAGTGGACATCCTTGTTTAAGTCTTGATCTTATTAGGAATACTTCTAAGAAATCAAAATTCATATTACCTTGGAATTGCCCTTGCAGTACAATGACCCTGCCCAAGGAGAAGCTTCAGGGTCTTGTCGAGATATCTCCCAAATCTATGACTGAGCCTGGGAAAGTCAACTTCTCTGTAATTAGCCAATACATGGACTATCTTATAAATGTCCAGGGTGTGAAATACTTTTGTGTGAAGGTTCTGTAGGAGAAGGTCTGTCACTGAGTGTTGCAGAAGAGTGGGTGACGAATGGAAAGAATAACTTGGAAAGAATGTGATCATTCATATACATTCCTAATTATGTACCTGTGGAGGGGGTTATCCAATCCAGAATGTCCAAAAACAGCTGTGTTTTCTTCACAAACATAAATAGCTGTCAGTTAAAAATGTTTATTCCAGTCTCCTGTCACTGTCTTAGGTACCCTCTGCTGTATGTAGTGCCAGTTGTCCTGCTGGATACAAGAAGTCACTTTTGGAGGGGAAGCCTCCTTGTTGCTTTAGTTGCTCCCCATGCTTAGAAGGAGAAATCTCCAATTATATAGGTGAGTTACTGCAAGGAGCTTGCATCTCATGGCCCCTGCTAGTAAAAAACAAAACAAAACAAAACAAAAAAAAAAAAAAACTAAGAGCATATTCTTTGTCTCAATTTTACAGAAATGTCATGGGCTCTGTAAATAAATATATGAGCCTGAGAAAGAGCAGAAGCTAAGATAAAGATTGAAAACAAGATTCCTATTATCACCACTATTATGAATATTTGTACTAGAAATGTTTCTTTTAACAATAAGAGATCAAAGTGAAATTAAAGTAATTATTGTATGCAATGAAAAACACTAGTATCACTCTTTGAAGGAGATATGGTATGTTTACATAATCCTTGAAAATGAACTAAAACTACTTGAAACAATGAACATTTTCAAGACAATTGGTGGATAGAAAACAAACCCACATATATCACTGCCATTTGCATGTTATCAACAAAGTGCCAGGCATGAGAAATAGAAAGAGAAATCCCAGGTAAGTGTAAACAAGACAAAATATGTGGAAGTCTCCTTGCCAAGAAAAAGCCAAGAACTGTACAAACACAATGACATGGCAAAATTTTCCTGCTGCACAATGAGAAAGATAATATATAGGAAGAAATTATTCATCATCTTATTTCTTTGATGAACTGCAATCACTTGCCCTTTTACTCCAAGATAGTGTGTCATGGATATACACAAAGGTAAAGATTAAAAACAATATATACAAGGGTCTATATGTTTATATGTATATATGTAAAAGTAGAGGTGTCCATATTTATGTATGCACATATATGTAAATATATATGTTTATAGATTAGGGAGTAAGACAGATGTCTTTGCAAGAAACAGAAAGGGAGAAACAGATATTGAGAGACAAAGGCAGAGTTAGAAATAAAAAGAAATGAATAGATAGCAATAGAAACAAAAATATTGAGATGGAGAAGGCAAAAAAAAACTTTAAAGAAAGTTACCTAATGGGGGAGTTGTATTCCATACATTAGAGACCGCAGACTTTTCTGTAACTTATGGGTCTGGTTTCAGCGGAAAATTTTCCCAAACACTGACCAAGAGCTGAAAACTAGCAGGGTCTTTCAGAGATCGTGGTTCATGTCCCATAAGAAACCCAGAGCCATGAGCTGACTCTGTAAGCTCCAAAGGAGCCATCCAAAAGCTATTATCCCTTTCTACTGATGATCCAATATTGCCTTTCCCTATTTCATTGTTCTAATGCTTCATGGTATTGAACAATATAGAAACAAAAAAGTCAGACATAGTGAGGAATGCTAATCAAATTGGCCTTTTCCCCCTGACATTATTATAATCAACACAGTTGAAAGCGGGGGTAGCCCTGGGACTGAACCTGTGTCTTGACTGTTAGAGGGAACTCCTGCAGCAGGATCAATCTCTACTAAGAAGGTCAGGTATTTAGCTGGGCCTTGTTTTCTGGGAGATACCAAAACCATTGTGGAGCAGAGTGACTTCCACAGTATTAAAAGTGCATCTGCCCCTTCATGGCCATCACCTGTTTTCATCACACTGCCCATGGAGTGACATCAGATAAGTAATCAGCTCAGGAGGTTAAGAAATGAGACATGGGATAAGGAAATCACCACGTGGGTCACAGGGCTTGAGGAGTCAACACTGCATCCCAAGCTCCAAGCAGAATGGATGCTGCCATGGCTTATTCAATAGCATTTCATTTGTGCCTGGCTTTATGTGATTTTGAATCTAAGAGAGAAGGCAAAAGAGGAAACCAGAGAACAGGCTGCTTCAATGAGAAGATCCTCTAATTTGTACAAAATTTAGATGATCCCTTAATCTCATCTGCTGCCTTAGTGGGGCACACATGGTTCTCTCCCCTGCAATGAGGGCAAACTCTTGATTTAGTGATGAGAAGGATGAGGATGATGGTGATAAAGTTATAAGAACCATATAAATTGAGGCTCAAATTTGTGCTACATATGTTCTCTTTCATTTGATGCTCATAATAACCTTATAAAGGTGGTGTAATTATTATCCTTATTTCTCTGAAAGGAACACAAAGACAGACTCAAGGATATTATCTCCCTAGAGTCACATAACATTTTTTTTTTCTGAGGCAGGATGTAAACTCTGACTTCAAGTCCTATTCGCATTCAAGTAGCCATTTACTTCCTGATAGAGCACAGTCAAATTGAAACAGTTAATGGTAATTTGTGACATAACTAGCATTTCTCTTTGGATTTTCACTGCAGATGTGACAGGGGCAATAAAAGATTTGTGAAGATTACAGAGAAAGAGGGAGAATCGATGAGGAGGAAAAAACAATTTTTAGGCACCAGAGAGACTGCTGATAGCAAGTATGATTCTAGTGTGTCATTGAAGCATTCTAGATGCTAAATTCAGGTCTCATGGATTCGAAAGCTACAGTTAAAATAAGGTCAATCCAATATTCCAAATAGTAGTGAAAAAATCCAACTGAGTATCCAAAGAGAATTTTTCTCTTTAATTAATTGAGAAAATGAAGGTATTAACGGGTTATCATTTTCACTATTGAACATATCCTGGAAAGGCTTCATTTCTCTTGGGATGGATAAAAGGAACACTTCCAAAAAAAAAGAAACAGGTTTTCTGTAAGAAACTTGCCATTATTTAATAAGTCATTAATCAGTCAATCAATAGTCATTTAGTGTGAGAAGAACTTGGTCATAAATAATGAGATAGAGTGATAAAAAGGAAGTGAATCCTTCATTCAGGGAGATTCTATTCCAACTGAGGAGACAAGAATATACACATTCTCTGTATCTACCAAGGGAATGTTTAAAATTCATATAAATCGGTTGTGGAAAGGTGTAAACTGGAAGCTGGAAAGAATGAGGAAGTATTGAGACAGGCAGCTCTTCAACTTGAGTTGTTGCCCAACACAACACAGAAGTAATCTGGATATTTGATAGGAAAGGGCTCCACTGTCTAAGCTTATTGTCCTTAGTGGTTAGGTTAAGAAAAAAAGGTGACATCACTTACATAAAAGGAAGAAAGAGAACTTGAACCAAAGCCAACAGAGATCAAGGGCATGAATAGATTTGATCGGGCCAGTGTACCAAGTAACTTACCAGTGACTGTGTCATCCAGTAAAGAGAGAATGGGGTTCTGCAGAAGCAGAAGGAATTGCTGCAGGTTTCGGGATGATTTCCTACTGTGGGAATGAAGAGAAATATTTTAATCTATACGTTAAGTCCTTGTTTGTCTCCTGTAGATGCAGAGCAGTGTAAGAAGTGCCCAGAGGATGAATATCCCAATGAGCAGAGAGATCACTGCCTCCCCAAGATGGTAACCTTCTTGGCTGTGAATGAACCCTGGGGAAAGGCAGTGACAGCTGTAGCTGTTTCACTCTCATTGCTCACTGCCCTGGTTCTGTGGGTCTTTGTGAAGTTCCAAGACACTCCTATAGTCCAAGCCAATAACAGGAACCTCAGCTACCTGCTCCTCACCTCCCTTTCCTTCTGCTTCCTCTGCTCCTTGCTCTTCGTGGGCCGTCCCACCACTGCTTCCTGCCTTTTCCGACAAACAGTATTTGCAGTTTTGTTCACAGTGGCTATTTCCTCCATTCTGGCCAAAACCATCATAGTAGTTCTGGCTTTCAGGGTTACAAGGCCAGGGAGCAGGATGGGGATGTTCCTTCATCCCAGAGTGCCCTACTGTGTGGTTCTCATCTGCTCCGGAATCCAAGGGCTTTTCTGTGCCATCTGGTTGGGGACCCATCCCCCCTTTCCAGAGGCAGACACACGCTCTGAATCCAGGTACATCATCCTCACATGTAACAAGGGCTCCGCCTTTGCATTTTACTGTGTCCTGGGCTACATGGGCTTTCTGGCCCTGGGCAGCTTCACCATAGCCTTCCTGGCCAGGAACCTGCCCGATGCCTTCAACGAAGCCAAGTTCATCACGTTCACCATGCTGGTGTTTTGCAGCGTCTGGGTCTCTTTCCTCCCCACATATCAGAGCTCCAAAGGGAAAGCCGTGATGATCGTTGAAATCTTCTCCATCTTGGCCTCCAGTGCCGGGTTACTGGGCTGCATTTTTATTCCCAAATGTTTTGCAATTCTCCTGATATTGTGGGAAAATAGCACAAAACAGAACAAGAATCAAAGGAGTTCCAGGAGCAAGAATTCTTCTTCTTTTTTTAGTGTGATATCTTTATTTTCCCCTTTCCATATAAAACAATATTTTTAACTTTTTAAAAAGGTTTGCCTTCCACATTCTCTCTCTTTTTCCCCATCCCCAGAACCACTGAGATACCACACATGCAGTTACACAAAATATTTATAGAAATGCCTTGCTGAGAAATATACATGCATCATTCCTTGGGTTAATAAAAAGAACTCCTAAAAATAAAATTTTTACAAACTTTTTAACATCCAACAGTTTCATCATAAAGATCTTCAGAACAGTTTTGGACCATTTTGTTGTTGAAAAAGCAAAGTTATTCACAGGTGACCAATCCACTCTATTGCTTGACTTTGTACACATTACATTTCAGTTTTCATATGTTCATGTATCTTTCCAGATTTTTCTGGTCATCATAGTTACGAATCATCAAAGTATTCCGTCATAATTACATACCACAATTTCTTCAGCCATTCTCCATTTCATGAGAATTCCCTCAATATCCAATTCTTTCCCCAAAACAGAGGTGATATCAATATTTTTGTTCATATATTTCCTTTTCCTTTTTTTCTTAATCCCTTTTAGGTTTCAAGCCATGTCATGTTAGTTTTAGGTGGATGAATTTGTCTAATTTTATAGTCTTTTCAACATATATCATACATTTTTATCAATATCAGTTGGGAACTAGCTCATATTTTAATACTTTTCATTCCTTTATCTATACATTTGAGAAGAGCTGTTTGTAGCAAAGAACATTGCTTCAAAATTGTTTCCATAATGACTATTGCTAATTATATTTTCCCTGATTATTCTATTTTGTTTTTTTTTCAATTTATCCCTCATGAAAGGGTTTTACTTTTCATCACACATTTCACAATATTCCTTCTCTTTTCTCACCCTAGCCCCTGCTCTTGTTCTTTTAATGTTTTACTACTTTGCAAAATAATATAGATTTCTCTATCAGTGTTGAGTGTGTATGTTATTTCGTCTTAGAGCCAATTCGAATGAGTATAATATTCACTCTCTCTCTCTCCCCTCTTCCTTCCCCTCTACTAAATGCTTTATGTTGCCTTTTTAATAGGAGATAATTTATGTCATCCTCCTTCTCCCTTTCCCTTTCTCCCAACACATTCCACCAAACCTTTAATTTAATGTAATTTCTTTCATAAAGTATTCTTTCACATTCATATTCAATGCACACCTATGCACTCTGTCTATATATGCTCCTTCTAACTTCCCTATTAATGGGAAATTTCTCATGAATTACAAGGATCATCCTCCCATGCACAAAAGTAAACAAATTAATCAGGTTAAGTCCCTTATGATTTCCATTTCCTGATTAACCACTTGTGTTTCTCCTGAATTCTATATTTGAAAATCAAAATTTTTGTTCAGCTCTGGTCTTTTCATGACATATACTTGGAATTCCTCTATTTCACTGAGCTCCTACCTTTTTTGTTCGAATCCCTACAAAGTATTAACTCATTAGAGTTAGAGATAGAGATAATAATTATCTACTTTAGCATGGTTTAGTATGATTGATCTGATCCTACGAGGAGATGTTATGGGCCAGAACTTGAAACAAGGTACTAAGTGGAACTGAGTAGACAATGTTTAAATCTAGTTTAACATTGATTCAATCATACAACAAATAAAGATTTCCTGATATAATGATTGGTGTGTACTCAGTGAACAGCATATAACCAAGAAGCTCTCAGGGCCAAAGAGCACTCTGGGAGATACAGAAGTCCACAAGCCCACTCTCGGAGGCTGTTGGAATCTTTACAAACTGCTAACTAATTAGAGTTGATCTAATCTTACAAGAAGATGTTTTGGGCAGAACCTGAAACAAGGTACTAAGTAGAACTAATTAATACAAGGCTTGTGTTCACACCTTTACTCATTGGAGTTCACAAGTCTGCCAGCTTCACAAAGTAAACTTTCTAACTTCAAGGGAGTTCACACCTCCCTTAAAGCTCTTTGGGCCAGAGAGCACTATGGGAGAAAACCCATAATCCCATTCTCTCAGAAGATTCACATATAAGGCCAATGAGGAGAGAGAGCTATTCCAGAATACATTTTCCTCTTGGCTGGCTGGTCGCAGAGGAGAGTTCAGCTGGACTCGAGAGGAGTGACTCTGGTGCAGACAGAGAGCACTTTGACGGATTTCAGCGGAATTACACCAGAACCCTCTTTCCGAGGCAAGGCAGAATATATTCCACTTGGCTGGCTGGTGGCAGATGAAGAGTTTTCAGAGGATAAAGCTACGAGTGGAGAGTTCAGTGGACAACCAGATTCATCTTCATCTCACACCACTGTAGTTGGTGGCTGGGCTCCTGCACTTCCCCCACTGAGAACAAGCTGGTCTGAAAGACTCACCAGAAAGCTAGCCGAGCACCAAGTGAAGGAGACAAGAGATTCATTCCATCTCTGTGCTGGTTGGAGGCTAAAGGACAAAACCCTTAGATTTGGAGACATTCGGAGGGCTCTAAGCTAAACCGGCTGTGAGAAAAACAAGAACTCCAACATTTGAACTCCAACAGGAGGCAAAGTCAGATTCATTCCATCTTCCACCTTTGTGCTGGCTGGAGGCTGAAGAAAGCAGAGGAGTTCTTGGAATCAAGCAGAGAGATAGGTCTTTAAGAATCTGAACTGAAACTAAGGCTGCCTCCAGAAAACCTCCCCAAGAAACCTGCTCCCACACAGAACCATCATTTATATTATAAAAAGGAAGAGAACACCACACTTTTTCCTGAAGGACCATCATCAGTTTTACTGGGCAGGCGATTCCTGGTTACGATCCTAGTTCCTTTGCTCTCCAGAAATTCATATTCCAAATACTCTGATCCTTTAAAGAAGTGACAAAATCTTGTGTATCCTGACTGTCTTCTCACTATCCTTGAATTCTTTCTTTCTAGATATTTGCAATAAAAGTTCTGGAATTTGACAACCTTAATTCTGGACATTTCCTTCTTGAAGTCTTCAGATGGTGATCAATGCGTTCATTCCATTTCTCTTTTATCCTCTAGAATACAAAGAGTTTTCCTCGATAATATCTTACCAGAAGATGACTAGGAAGTCTCTGCTGGATCATTATTTTTCCAGTGAGATTTATCACATTGTTTTCTACTTTTTCGTTATATAAATTTCAATTGATTGTATCTAGATTTCTCATAAAGGCATTAGCTTCCATTATACGTTATATTTCTGCCAACACAGCAGCAGATCCAGAATTATTGCTCCTTGTTTGCTGGCATCAATCGAGGGCTAGGACTTTGCTTATTTGATCTATACCACGCCTGAGCTCCTATCTCACAATAGACCTTTCCTCATGGGAAGTTGTCTTACTTTAGTCCATTTTTTTTGCTGAGTAATAACACTCTAAAATGTATTTATCATCATTTTAAAGGAATTTGGAGCATTTGCTGTGAAACCTGAAGTGAGTTCATTCTTTATTCAGCCTTCGGAGCTCTATTTCCCAGATGGTTTGGGGAGTATAGAATAGTGTTTTTTTTCCCTTTCTTTCTTTCTTTTATTTTTTTTCTTTATTAAAGCTTGTTATTGTTTAAAAACATATGCATAGGCAATTCTTCAACATTGACCCTGACAAAACCTTATGTTCCAATTTCCCTCCCTTTCTTCATCCCTTCCCTGAGATGGCAAATAGTCCAGTATATGTTAAAGATGGTAGAAATATAGAGCAAATTCAATATGTTCATACATATTTATACAATAATCTTGCTGTGTAAGAAAAATCAAATGAAACCAGAAAAAAATTATAGACAAAACAAAATGCAAGCAAACAACAACAAAAAAGTCAAAAAGGTTTTGTTGTGAACCACACACAGTTCCCACAGTCTTCTCTCTGGTTGTAGATGGCTCTCTTTATCATTAAACCACTGGATCTGGTCTGAAGCATCTCATTGTTGAAGAGAGCCACCTCCTCCTGAATTGATCATCATACAACCATGTTGTTGCGTGTACAATGATCTACTGGTTCTGCTCTTTTCACTCAGCATCAGTTCATGTCAGTCTCTCCAAGCCTCTCTGAAATCGTCTTGCTGGACATTTGTTATAGATCAATAATTAGAATAGAATTTCTGGGAGTATTTTGGGGAATAACCAGCTTGAAGAATGTAATAGGAACAAGGCCATCATGAAGTACACAATTTAGGACTCTGTTACAATAAGTAAACTGTTACCACTAATTGCTACAAGTTATGATTGTTACAATAGGCAGACTGACTGCTAATTACTGTTTAATGTTCAAGTCAAGTGGCAAGGAAGAGCAGGATGTATATCTGTAATCTTGAAATATTCACTAAGTAACCTGAACACTCTAGTGTTCTTGCGATATTAGCTTAGAGAAAATATAGACCCTGGCTCTCAGATCAATAAATAGAATGCTTAGATGGTACCTGGCTGGCTCCTGTACTTTCCTTTCCACTCTCATCCTATTTGGGGGAGTGGGAGCAGCATCCATACTGGCACTCAACTAGACAGGGACCTGAATGCCATTGCAAAGGAGAGTGACCTGTTGGTGAGCTCAGGGATTAAGGTAAGAAGGGAAATTAGTTTATATCTCCAAGCAAACATAAGAATTAGGTGGAAGTAAAATTGAGTTTTATATCATTGATATTGATATAGTGCACATATTGAATAAAAATGGGGCAAAAAACAATCAGGTGACAGGGACTGAGAATGTTATCAGAAAGTCTTAAAGAAGCTAGTAAAGGAGAAAGAATTGGAAACTACTCCAGGACAATTACAAGAATTTTTTGAGGGTGTAGAAAAATGCTGTCCTTGGTTTTCAAAAGAAGGAACAATCCATGGGGAAAAATGGAAGACAGAGGGAAAATCAATGAGTGAATAATTTAGAGAAACAGGGCCAGGAGTTTTTCAGGATTTTATATTTTTTATTTGAAATATTTTGAAAATCTCTCCTCTGCCTCCAGAGGGAGTTCTATTAAGTACCAGAGTGCTTAAAGTATGTCTGTCTGCTAGTACTGTGGAGGAAGAAGACACGGCCCAAGCTATAGAATGTTTAAATGTTAACAAGAAAGAACAGTTCACAGAACCTACAGATCCCTGCTTAGAGGCTTCTCCTAAATACAGATCTGAAGGGAAACTAAATTCTTACAGAAATGAATCAAATAGGTGAGTTCAAGAGGCAATTAAGAGAGACAAAGAAAGGAGAGAAGACACCCCTTTAGAAATGCAGTTAGCTTTGCCAGTTATTGAAACCCTCAATCCTAGTAATCCAGGACAAAATAGAGAAGATCAAGCTATTGACTTGTAGTTACTGCAATTGTTGCATCAGGCTGCTTCCAGTTATGCTTCCAATAGTCCAAATCATATTCTATCACTGATGGGGAGATAGCCCAAATTTTACTGAAACAACTTGCCCTTGAAAATGCTAATGCAGATTGTAAAAATACATTATCTGGGGAAAAACCAAAAATGTCTTCAGCAGAAATGCTCCAAAGGTGTCAGAATGCTGGAATTTCTTTCAACCCCAGTAATGACCGCTGTGTTAAATAAGAATGAATCACAATCTGAGAACTTTTCAGAATTTCACAGATGCTCTAACTGTGCACAATGGGGTCATATAAAGACAAATTGTACTACACAAAAGGTTGCACCACATAGCAATTCAGCAGAAAAACTTTTAACTTTATGTCCCAAATGCTGGAAGGGCCGACAATTGGCTTCTGAATGTCCCTCTCAGAATAACAGGCAAGGGAATCAGATCTCGGAAACTCTCATCAGGCCCAACTCTTGGAATAAATAAAAGCAATACTTCAAAAAAAAAAAAAACCGGTTTTCTATAAGACACTTGCCGGCTATTTAATAAGCCATTAATCAGTCAATCAATAGTCATTTAATATGAGAAGAACTTTTTCATAAATAAAGGGTTAGAGTGATAAAAAGGAAATGAATCCTTCATTCACGGAGCTCCTATTCCAACAGA
>NC_067398.1:723395564-723454765 GCF_016432865.1 Antechinus flavipes
CCCGGGAACTGAGGCAAACAGTGACTTGGCCAAGATGACTCAGATAGGAAATGTCGGAGGCCGGATTTGATCTTAGAAAGATGTTTCCCTGACTCTAGGGCCGGGGGTCTCACCCCTGCCCCACCCACTGCCCCTTCTTCCTTCAGTTCTGTGCATGTTCCATCTCCCCCAGAGGAATGTGTGTGTGTGTAGTAGACATAAGGTGAAGAACTTCCAAAAATATTTAAATTCCTCTTCTATATTTAGTTTCTCTAGGTCTCTGTGACCTGCATGAGTATGTTGAGTAGGAGCCAATATGTACTTGGATTTTAGATATATGTATTTAACCTCGAATGACGACATTTATCGCTGTTCAAGTTATCAGTGTTTAGACAACTAGTTGCCTGATGTGTGGTTCCTCCCGGAATTGGGCACGAATAACATCCAATTAAGGGGTGGGTGAGTGGGGGGAGACCTATCTCTTAATGTTCTCCAACTCATGATATAATCCTTTGTAACTAAAACCTATAAAAACTGTGTATGTTATCCCTTTGTTTAGCCCTTCTACCAAGAGCTCTCTTTCTCTTTCCCTCCTCGCGGTGGAGTTGCTCATTCTCATGAGAATTAATTAAACAAACAACTTTTCTGCTTTTTATTTCGAGAGTCTCTGAGTAGTCATTTTTGGACAGGATTTTCTATCCCTCACAAATATAACCCAGAGGGTGAGGGCTATCAGTATTATTTGGGGTCTAATAAATGTGTGAGGGGGGATCGAAGGCCTCTCCAGCTTTGGGAGATACACAGAAGGAATGTCCCAGCCTGAGGAGGCCTCCAGGGCTGGGGAGCGGCTAGAACGAACCCACGTCCCAGGGAGTCCCCGGACCCTTGGAAACGCGAGTGTGCGGGGAATGTCCTGGCGCCTCGGGCCTGCTCTCCCGTGCTGCAATAGTAACTGCCATGTATAAAGTGCCCACTATGTGCCAGGTCCTGTGCTGAGCCATTGACAGATATTAACTCATTTACTACTAATACTAATAACGACTGTTTATGGAGCACATCCTGTGAGCCAGGCCCTGGGCTAAGGGCTGCACAAGTACCTCATTTCACCTCACTGCACCCCCAGGAGTTAGATGCTATTATTACCCCATTTTACATCAGGGCAAACTGAGGCAATCAGAGGGGTTTCCCAGGCTCCCACAGGGAGCAGGTGCCTAAGGCTGCAGTGGGACTCGGGTCTCCCTGGCTCCAGGCCTGAGCTCCATGTTCTGTCCCACTGAGCTGCCCCTTCCAGGCCAGGCGTCCCTGGAACTCCTGACTCAGCCCTTGCCCTCCCCCCTTAGCTTGGCTCTCTCCCTTCCCAGCTCAGGGGTCAGACAACAATAGACTTGGGCAGGACCATGGAGAGCCCTGGGCCCCTCCCACAGCCCCCCCCCCATTCTCCCTGAGGCTGCACCAGATCCTGGACCTGGAGCCAGGAGCCCTCAGAGGGCCTGAGTCCGACCCCTCCTGCTCCAGAAGAGGCTCAGGGAGGTCCGGGATCTCAGCCAGTCACAGGGATCAGCTGGGACCCCCCCGGGGGTAAATGATGGTGATCAAAGGAGCCTGTGCTGAGAACTCCCTCTGGGGGATCAGTGTGGGAGCCAAAGGCCACAGCAGAGCTCTGTGAGCTCCTGGTCCCGGGTTCTAACGGCAAAGAGGCCCAGGGAGGGGATTCAGCCTCAAGGCCATGAAAAGGGGCTTAGGGAGCCCTGGCAAAGCAGGGGCAACGTGGCCTGTCCTTGTACATTATTCCCATCGATGCAGGGATCTGGGGTCGAGATACGGGCAGCCCTGAGCCCTCGGGAGTCCCGGTTTCCTTCTGTTTTAGGAGCTGGGATCACGGGGGAGGCAGCGCCCGGAAAGTCGTTCCCTGCCAGGGAGGAGGATGGGCCCTGATGAGACGCACCCCAGATGCTGGTTCTGAGCCCTTGCCTGCTGGGCCTTCTCTGTGGGGAAGGAAAGGAACAGCTGCCCTGCTGCCCGTCCCCCGGGGCGTCGTGTGCTCCCCTTTATAGCCAGAATGGCCGTGGTCTCCTCACTGTTCTGGATGGGCCGCAATGGTCCCCTCAGAACCCGGAGGTTCAGTCCCACCTCGTCTTTCCCAGAAATTCATCCCAACATCCCCAGCTAAAAGGGGGGCCTGAGGAGGGTCAGAGTGAAAGGGAACAAAGTCCTGGGCAGTTCCAGGAGTTCCCTGCCAGAGGGGGAGGGCTGCCTGAAGTCTCCTTGCCCAAAGGGCTCCCAGCAGGATCCCGGATTAATCCTCCTGGAAACAAAGTCCTTCAAAACCACTGGTCTCTGCCACAGCTTCTTTATTCACAAAATGTCCCGGGCAATGTTCGCTTGCTTGTGTGTGTGTGAGTGTGTGAGTGTTAAATGAAGCTCCCCTTGTTCCCCCAATTTCCTCTGCTGGGAGCACTTTGGGGAGACCCTACTTCACAATGAAGCTTTGGTTTAACATTTTTTCCCTGAGATTTGCTCCACAGTGGGAAGAATGAGCCCCTGAGAGGACCCTGACCTCCCCTGGGGAGGGGCAAGTTCCCCGAAGAGCCAAAAGTGGATCTTCCATGGGAAAGGTCTCAGATTGGACAGGGACAGTCAGGGGACAGGAGGCAAGTTCAAATCTGGCCTCAGGCACTTACTGGAATCACTTTGTGGCCCAAGGCAAGTCCTTCACCTTATTCACTTCAGTTACTTCATCAATCAAAGGAGGTGCAGGGGGAGCTGCAAAGCCCTCTAGGAAAACCTCAACATGGGGTCACTGAAGATTAGGCCTGACTAAAATGCCTGAACCTTGTCGGGCCCATTTCCAAGATGCAGAGAAGGAAGGGACCAAACCAGCATCACAAGGTCTCTGAGGTCCCTGCCAGGTCTGGCTATAGGATCCTTTATCTTCTTATAGACAATCAAGTTGGGAAGATGGCCTGGGATCCAGTAGGCAAAGGCATATATACCAAAGTATTTCATGTTTGGTTCTCTTCATGTTTCTCCCACAGCTCTGACTGGTTTTCACTGCCAGGAGCAGCATCCCTTCCCCCAGGACTGAACGGATCTCTTGAACTGGAATCACCGAGCAAAGGGGCCCCATCTCCTCCAACTGGGTCCCTCTCCCTCAGACTGGAGGGCTGAAAGATGGAGCTATAAGCTCTGGTCCAAAGGGTTTCTGACTGCATGAACTCTGCCTGGGAACGTATCTAAAGGCAGTGGTTGGGAGTAGGAAGGGAATTAGCTTCTGGGTAAAATCTCAGGATTGCTCTGCTCCATATTGTATAAAGGCAGAGGAGTCATTCTAATCTCCTGGGAGTCGTTTCTCATCTGTAAAGTGGAGATTTCATGAAAGAGTTCCTCCAAATGTCTCTGGGACTTCATAACTCATTGCTCCCAATGCCCAGAGTACAAAGGTGTATCTGTAGATCCTGTGATTTCTGCCTTCTCAGGTAGGGAAGATGGACCTGCAGGTGTCTCTGTTCTAGTGGTTGGAGAGTGGAAATCTGTCATCAAAATCCTGGACTGAGGAACCTCTGAGGTTCCTTTCATCTCTAACTGATGGATGTGATAATCCTCCATAAAGAGTGAGACCCACCAGCAGAGGAAAACTATGAGCACTGGACTTTCTAGAATGATACTTCCAAATGGATGACAGTGTGTCCTGAGCATGAGACCTGGCTCACACGGACCCTGGTTCAGGGACCTGGATGAGCAGCAAGGCTACAATTTTAGTTTTCATGGAAATTCTCATCTCTAAAGGATTTAGTAAATCTTGTGTCCTACAATAGAATATTTCTGGAAGTTTCTTCATCACAGGTGATTGACTGAATTCAGGTCACAAAACTATTTTCCTACAAAAGGCCCATCTGGGATGTAGTCTGATGTGGAATAAGGGAAAGTGAGGTCAAAATATAATTTCGCACTTATGATTTCCCCTGGACGCAGGGACTCAGCTGGAGATGCCGCAGGCAGTCTGGTCCCCGGAATTCTTCTGAGACTGAGACTTCTCTGTGGAAAATGGAATAAGAGGAATGGAGCCCATCATTATCTAAAAATAAATGTACCGGGAGACAGAAAGTATATAACGGTCACTCATCTCGCACCATTGTCCTTGTCTTGCACATGGACCTGGCTAATGTCCCTCTGTTTCCTCCAGTGTGACCTGGAGATCAGAGCCCGGGCTGCTGTAGAGATGGGTCGTGGCTGGTGCAGAAAAGTCCCTCCTCAGTCCCTGACTCAAGCAGCTGACTCGGCCGTAGCATGAGCAGTCGCTCCACTTCCTCAGAGTTAAAGCTCTGGTTACTGTTCAGGGGGATGTGGCCCTGCATTGTGAGAAGCATTTCTCACCTCCTTCCTTACCTTGCTGTGTCTCTGTTACTGCAGCTTCCAGGCTCTGGGCAGATTTGCTTTGAAGACCTTCAACACATGGATTACATCCCTGGAGATGTGGAGATTGGCTTCTTTCTCCCCCTATCCTTACCTGAAGTGAGCAACACAACAGGAGCAGCGCAATTTCAGAGTCCTCCTTACAAGGCTTGTAGAGCTTATAGGTGAGTGTCTCTCTATGTGCCTGTGCTCATTTTCACTGGGAGGATGCAGGAAAAGTCCTCATTGCTCAGTCTGAGTCGGGGCGCTCCCCCTCTCCCTGTCTCTTACTGTCTGTATCTTCTTGGCAGCTTTCATTCTGTCTCCTTAATGTCAGAGCTGAAGAAAGAAAACCCCTCTCCCCTCCTTTCCCTTCCCATTCCCCATCAAACAGGCCGTGCCCAGGCTTCTCCCTCCCTACCAGGCTCAGTCTCTTGTCTCCCTCCCCTCCCGGCCATCCTGACCTCATGTAAATAGTGAAGGGATAATGGCCAGAAGCAGCAGAAGTACTTGGGCGCTGCTGCCTTTCTACCCTAGGTCAGAGTCATTGCTGAGTGTACAGTACCTGAGCAAGAGGAAATCTGCCCCGTTCCCAGGAAGGGAAGCTGTGTCTCCTCCCCAGCTTTGCCTATCTGACAACAAGAGAGCAGCCTTTGTTAGGAAGCAATGGGACCCCTTCTTCAGGAAATTTTGGGTTGGGGATAATTGTACTCTTCCCATCTCATTTATGAGCGGGAAATACGATCTTATGTTTACTCATTCCTGTGGGTAAGTGAATTTATCATTAGTTTCTTTTTTTTTGTACGAAGCAATGTGATAACAAAAGTCAGTGTATCCCAGCTTAGGGAATCTCAAAGGTACTGAGTACATTAGGACTGATGGAGCCTGAAACTGAGGGCTGGGAAATTTGACTTTATTTGGGAAAGACAGAATGGTGCAGGATTGAGCACTAGCAAGTTCTCAGACTTGCAAATGGCTTTAGGAAATGCCTGTTCCCTCTCAGTGATGTCTGGAGAATTCTGTTTTCTCCAGGGGGTGTGAGAGGGGCTGCTGTTACTTTCTCAAGCTAACTCTTCCTTAACTGCATGAACCAGGGACAGGTGGGCGTGTTTACTTTCTGGGATTTTGACAAGGCATCCTGACCTTCCTGCTCCTGCAAAGGTCTTAGTTTTATGGTTTGTCACTATCAACTCTCTTTGCAAAACCCTCCTTTACATGGCAGGATCTCAGTATATAGCCATGTGACACTCAAATATAACCTTTTGTAAGTCTGGGCTGTAGTAAAAAAAATTCAGTTTCCTCCACCGATTTTTAGATCATTTTCCTCCATCACATCAGAGAAGCTGATCGGCTATTTACTCTGCCCTCTGCTTGTTGAAGACACACCATGAGTTTCACTGAATGGTTCTCTGGCAGATAAGAATTCTTTTCTGAAACTTGTTGTAGCCTTGTGTCATTATTGAATCCCTCTGGATTCTTTTTTGATTTGAATTTTTCTTTGTGCTTAACAAATAAAAATTCTCTATGAATCAACAGTCACAAATTATAAATATTTTATAACAATTGTGTATATTTTTGTCTAAGAAACAAGGCCATTAAATGATATGAATTATTCGTTATTCTTTTAATGCTTCAGTATGCTTGTTTTTATTCTATTTGTTGTTCATCATCTAGGAAAAGTGGGAAGTTTGACCTAAAGGGAGAAGTTTCACCAACCATTTTGAAACATTAAATAACAATCCTGTCCTAAATCAAATGCCCTTTTATGTTTTATGAATTATTTGATTTTTACCTTGAGAACTGCACTCCATGCAGAAGGTAAGGCCTCCATATTGTCAGCACTGATGATAATTTGATGCAAATTGAATATAAGTCACAGTACTTTATTTCTTCCTTCCATCATACTCTAAAGCTTCTAGAGTCAACAGCTATCCATGTCTTCTTGTGGAATGAGTGAATGCCTCAAGCAAACAGAGTTACCTGAGGACAGAAAGCCAATAGTCCTCACATTACAAATTACAAAAAGAAAAGAATATTGGAACAATGTGTATGGATAGAGGCTAGATTGAATTCAAATGGAAGGTGCTAAACAGCTATTATAATCCTTCGTTTTGACTAAATGTTGGGAAAGTCCCTCTTCTGAAATGAATTATTTGTGAAGGTTGTATTAATATTTTTTAACATTTACCATTAATTCACCAGAACTATTGAAAACAATTACCAGCAACTCTTCATGCCTTCCTTCACTCTGCATGAGATTCGCAAGAATCCCAAACTGTTGCCCAACATTTCCCTGGGATACCATATGTATTACTCCTATTCCATGGAAGAAAGGACCTTGGAGAGCTACCTGTGGTGGCTGTCTGGAACAGACCAGATCATCCCTAATTATAACTGCAGAGAGAGAGGAAAGGTTGTGGCTGTCATTGGAGGAGCCACGTCAGCTCTCTCTGTTCAGATGGGGACCCTGTTTGACCTCTACCATTTACCCCAGGTGAATAGATAGTCTCTGCTTCTGTACAACCTAGTAGTCAGAGCAATAGTACTGGAAGTAAATGTAGCAGGAGCAGCAGCAGTAAAATAAAATGCATCTCTGTATACTCTTAAAAATTAAAAAATTGTTTTACATATGCATTTCTTTTGATCTTCACAATAAACTCATAATGAAGATATTCTTCTAACTCCCCTTTACAGTGGAGAGTACTGTGAATGAGAAAACTTAAATTGTTATCATGCAGCTAATGATTGACTGTGAAATTAATTAATTTAGGTCTTCTTAGAACAGTTTAACTCTCTAATGACTGAACAAAGCCGCTGTTTTCATCCTCAAGGAAATTGAATAACTCCTGCAATATCAACCCTATTGTAAGACAAGAAGCCAGTTAGTTTTCAGCCCAAGAAAGTATCTGAAAGCAAAACTAGTTATATTTGCCCATTATACAGATAACTTCAATAATGATTGGAAAATTTAAAGTGTTTACTCAACACTACACAATTCACTGGTGGAAGAAAACTGATTAGATCTTACCATTCTTGACTTTAAGTTGAATGATCTTTCAGGCTTTTACATCTTATTCTATGAGCTTCATTTTTCATAATCATAACATAATTAGTCCAGAGATTATTGAGATGAGAATTATTTATAAAAGGAAACTGAGCAGGAGCGCTGATGTATATGGCGCTTGTTTTGGGGAGCACTGGGGAGCCTGTTCCCACAGCTGCCCTAAGAACTCCATAAGTACATTTACAAATGTATAAGAGTTTGAAAACATTCCTGACATTGTTCTCAAAGAGGAACCTAACAATTAATGGGCACAGAAGGAAGGCAGAAACATACGGTGCAAGGTGTGACATTTCAGAAAGCACCTCATCTTTTCAAAACTGAAAAGAGACCTCTCTGAACACTGCAATTTAAGCCGGCTGCTTAGTGAACTTTGTCACTGATCCATCGGAGGAGTGACTGCTTTGTGAGTTCAGAAGCAAGAAGAAAATTAGGGATGATTTCATGGAAGAGAAACAATGAGAATTTAGATTGTATCATTGAAAGGAAATGGAGGTCAGTTTTGAATATGGAACTATGCTATAAAAAGGTGAAGGACTGGAAGCCTCTCTCCATTTATATCCACATTTCTTATTTTAAAGATTGATTGAACCTAAGATTATTTAACTACAATTTAACATTATTTATCTATAATTTGTTTAATATTCAATATTTCAGATTCTATATGTAAGGCCTTTGGAGAAAAACCAATTGGGATCTTTGATGTCTCACTCACATTGAAACTATAAATACTCCTGACCATATACTTGGAGAATAGTAAAAACAAAAATTTACAGGCTCAAAGAGCATAGGAATTAACTCGAGATGTCCTTGTGGAAACATGACTGAACTCTCTAATTGAGGGAATCATGAGAAAGAGTTCATCTAGCATCTTTGTTGCCAGATAATAAAACAGAAGGAAGTCTGGTCTAGAGTTCCATATGGGATTATTTTCCTTTGATTCTGATCAGAGAGAACATGGCAGGATAAGTTGAATAAGTCTCCTTGGTCAATCAGGCAGCTTCTTTCCTACTGTGATGTGTAGGTATATATCTAACCCTCAGATCTGAAACACTATTTGTCATAGATGATTTGAATTTTCTTTTTTTTTTATTTTTTTTAAATTTTTATTTAATAATTACTTTATATTGACACTCGTTTCTGTTCCAATTTTTTTCCCTCCCTCCCTCCACCCCCTCCCCTAGATGGCAAGCAGTCCTTTATATGTTGGATATGTTGCAGTATATCCTAGATACAATATATGTTTGCAGAACTGAACAGTTCTCTTGTTGCATAGGGAGGATTGGATTCAGAAGGTATAAATAACCCGGGAAGAAAAACAAAAATGCAGATAGTTCACATTCGTTTCCCAGTATTCTTTCTTTGGGTGTAGCTGCTTTTGTCCGTCATTGATCAATTGAAACTCAGGTCTCTTTGTCAAAGAAATCCCCTTCCATCAAAATATGTCCTCATACAATATCGTTGTCGAAGTGTATAATGATCTCCTGGTTCTGCTCATTTCACTTAGCATCAGTTCATGTAAGTCTCGCCAGTCCTCTCTGTATTCATCCTGCTGGTCATTTCTTACAGAACAATAATATTCCATAACATTCATATACCATAATTTACCCAGCCATTCTCCAATTGATGGGCATCCATTCATTTTCCAGTTTCTAGCCACTACAAACAGGGCTGCTACAAACATTTTGGCACATACAGGTCCCTTTCCCTTCTTTAGTATTTCTTTGGGATATAAGCCCAATAGAAACACTGCTGGATCAAAGGGTATGCACAATTTGATAATTTTTTGGGCATAATTCCAGATTGCTCTCCAGAATGGTTGGATTCGTTCACAACTCCACCAACAATGCATTAGTGTCCCAGTTTTCCCGCATCCCCTCCAACATTCATCATTATTTTTTCCTGTCATCTTAGCCAATCTGACAGGTGTGTAGTGGTATCTCAGAGTTGTCTTAATTTGCATTTCTCTGATCAAAAATGATTTGGAACACTCTTGATGATTTGAATTTTCATCAGCTTCTAATGAAGTCCATGAATATCTGTTTTTTGTCAATGAGGTAAATGTTCTTGCCAAAGATTATGGTCATGGTTAACAAATTTGGGGGCAGATGTTTTGATGTTTCATAGAGAATAAACAATACATTTCAAGAGATAAATGGAGAGACTTTCAGAGGGAAATTGTCATCTATGATAAACTTTACAATAAAATTTAAAACTTTCTTCTAACAATAAATATGCCAGTTTGAATGAGTATATTTTACTTTAGCTCTCTCAGCAGCAGCGTGCACCTGCTCATCCATATTTTTTTCTCATCCAGATTACTTATGGTCCATTTAGTCCCAGTCTTGCTGACAAAGTACAGTTTCCTTCCCTCTATCAGATGGCCCTCAAATCCTCTTCTCTTCACCGAGCAATTGCCCACTTATTGGTCTATTTTCAATGGAACTGGATAGGCCTGATTATCTTTGATGATATGAGAGGTGAGGAATTTCTCAGGGAAATGAGAGAGGAAATGAAAAAGAATAGAGTTTGCGTGTCATTTACAGAGAAGATCCCTCTCAGTGACAGAAAAAATAGGAAGACCGCTGAGGCCTTCAAGTCCAGGATCCTAATTTCAGAAGTCAAAGTCATTATCATCCATCCTGACACAGATTCATTTACAATTATGGGAAACTTACCAGGATTTTTATTTCCAACTAAGAAGGTGTGGATTGTCACATTTCATTCAGACACTACAACAAGAGCCTTGTACCATTATGGTTTTACTTTCCATGCTTCTCTCTTCTTTGCACACTTGATTAGTCCAATACCTGGGTTTGAGAGTTTTCTCTGGAATTTTATATCTCCTTTAAATATGAGGAAAAGTCTTCTTAAAGCATATAGGCCATCACCTTTGAAATGCTCAGATCAACCAGATATCCCAGAGCAAGATTTATATTTACCAAATGCCTCCATGAAACATTTACCTTTTTACCCTGTGGAAATGCCAACATCTACCTTGAGTTACAATATCTACAATGCTTTTTATGCTGTGGCATGGGCTCTCCATGAAATAGTGATGAAAAGATCCCTGGCAAATGAAGAATCTGCATTGCCTCATCCATGGCAGGTAACATGGAAAGTGGGGTGCCTTTTTAGTGATGATTTTTTGAGTATCTATTTTAACAAGAAGTGGGACATGGGAGACATTGAAGACTTTTCAATTTCTAAAATGATTCTGATTGTATATTCCTCAATGATTTCATTGTTGGTTTCCAATATTTGTCAAATTGCATGTAAAACTAAAATTAAACTTCTTTCCTAGAGTCTTAGAGATGTAAATAAGCTTACATTTTATATTTCCAATTCAGTTCTGGACTTTTTTATCATAAATATTTGAAGACCCTTTATTTCATTGGGAGCTCTTTTTTTTCCTGAAGGACTGAACTGAGGTTTTCTGGGTAGGTGATTCTTAGTTGTAAGCCAGATCTTTTTTTGCAAATTTATCCTATTCCAAGCACTCTGATCTTTCAATTAAGAAAGTGAGGGCTCTTTTGTCATCCTGACTGTAGCTCCAACATATAGATATGCTTCTTTCTGCATCCTTGCACTATTTGCTCCTTTACTTTAGAGAGCTAGAATTGGGCTAAAATATGCCTGGTGATTTCCTCTGAGGATCTTTTTCAGTAGATCTGTGGCTTGTTTCATACTCTATTTTACCTTCATTTTCTAGAATATAGGAGAAATTTAGTTGATATTTTTTGAAAGATAGAATCCCTGTTCTTTTTCATTGTAGAACTCATGTAGTCTCATAATGTTAAATGCTCTCTTCTATCTGTTTTCCAGTTCAGCATTTTCTATTGGGATATTGCATATTGTTTTCTATTCTTTTTCCTTTTGGCTTTTTCTTTTATTTCTCAAGGTGTCATTAAGTTCTACCTTCTTAGTTCTAATTTTTAAGGAGATATTCTCCTCAGTGTTCCTCTGTATTTCCTGTTCAATTTATCCAATTCTGATTTTTAAGGCATTTTTCTCCTCTAATGTCTTTTTCTGATTTCTTTTACATCTCTCTCATTTCTCTTCACAATTCTGTCTGTACCTCCCTTTTGAAAAATTTTAATTCTTCTTTGACTTTAGACCAATTCTTACTTATGTTGCAGATTTAGTTGATAAAGGAGTTTTGACTTTGTTATTTTCTTCTTAGTGTGGATTTTTCATCTTTCTGTTCATCACAATATTTTTCTATGATCAGAACCATTTTCTGTTGTTTACCAATTTCCCCAGGCTATTATTTGACTTTATCTATTTACTAGAGTAGTGCCCTGTTTCCAGGGTAAAAGAGCCAATGGCCCAAACTTCAGGAGTTTGTACAGCTATTTTTTAGAGATTCTTCAAGAGAGCTGGATATTTCACTTCTTCCAAGGTTGTCTGATCTTAGAAGAAATGTGTTTATTAATGTCCTGGCTTCTATTCTGTTCTGTGAGTTACCACAAGCACTTTTTCCTGCCCTGCAGCTGTGAGGAGATCCATATTCCGATGTTTCTAAATGTTGTCATGTGCTAGTTCTCTTCCTCACTCTCAAACTGTGAGCCAGGAAGGTGCGCTCGATCTGGGTACTGGCAAAGCAACTGAGTTCTGGCCCAGTGCTTTAAAAGAGACCCTTGTAATACCTTCTGACAAGCTCTTCAACCTCTTACCATGTGTGGTCCCAGCACCCCTGCAATGGCTGCCACGGCTACTGTTTCTTGGAGTGTTGTGTATTCAGTGGTTGCTGAATTGAGCTCCTGCTTTACACCAAGTGCCTTTAAGGTCACACAAATGGTTTGATAGTTAATCCTGGAGATGGGAGAAAACCACTTCAGATTATCAAGGATGGGAGCGCCACCGTCTGGCCTGAACATCAGAACAATCGCTTCCAAGGCAGGAGGGAGGGCAGAACAGGAGAGGTTTAGTCAGAGGCATCCATCAGGAGGCTGTTGCAATAATCCGGGTGTGAAGTCATGAGGATGTTCCAGGAGCAGAGAAGAGGAGGGAAACATATTAGAGAGACCTTGTCAATAAATAAAATAAAGGGGGTAAGAAACAATGAGGACTTGAGTGTGAAACTGAAACTACAAACCTAGGAGATGCAGGCAACCCTGCGGGTGTCAAAGGGTCATTTCCATGTCCCAGAAGAAATTCAGATTTGATCCCACCTGAAAATAAGAGCACAGAACTCCATAAATTCTCGTGTACAATAGCCTTTCCTTCACGTACCTCTCACTGATTGAGCATTTCTCCTCTTTTTCAGCTTCACTCCTACCTGAAGAATATCCAGTTTGAGAATATTGTTGGTGAGCAAGTGTTTGTGGATGAGAACAGACGCACAGAGGCTCACTATGCCCTTATGAACTATATATACTTCAATTATTATAATGGTCATGTTCTCTACGTGGGGGACTTTATCCCAGAAGCTCAGCTCGGTCAAGATTTTACAATTTGTGCAAATGTCATAGTGTGGGACGCATGGAGTTCAAAGGTCAGACACATTGTTAATGTTACTTTATGCTCCTAAACAGCAGAAGAATCCTTGACTTATGTGGTGTACTCTCCATTACTGACAGGTGCAGCTGGGTGGGAAAATGCATAGACTGTAAGGTCTGGTTCTGTTTCACTTGTCATAAATTCATGCATGTTTCCCCTGTTTTCTCTGTAGCAATCCTCTTTATCATTTTTACGGCATTATAATGCTTTATTATATTTATATACGCCTACATAGGTATATTGTTAAACAGAGAAATTTTGTTGCATATATATACATATATATGTAAATTTATATCTATGTATTCACATAGATATCTATAAATATAATACCATTTCATATTCCCATTTTTTGCCATTTCCAAAGCAGGCATGAACATATTTTAATTTGTCTTTCTTTTCGACTTATATAGGAAAGAATGAAAAAACCTTTAGCTTGTATGCAGCACAATATAGAGGATTCAATATATAACAAACTTTCCATTTCACATTGCTTACTTTTTCCCTAAAAAATGTATCTGTGTATCTATCTGTGTGTGTGAGTATGTTTGTGTGTGTGTGTGTGTGTGTGTGTGTGTGTGTAAAACAAAAGTATCCATGTTCTATCTCTTTTTGGAGGTAAATTGTTTATACTTGCATCTTGCATCTGTCCATTGTGATTGAGTTTAGAAGTGATAGCACACAAAATGAATTAGACTTCAAAAATGTTCTTGGAAAACCATCGCTGTTACTGTGAACAGTATTTTCCTAGTTCAACTCATTTTACTTTTTGTTATTTCATACAATTTTTACCCTGTCTTTCAAAAATCAACCAGTTCATCATGTCTAATAGCACATCACTATTCTCTCACTATATATACACCACCTCTTGTTTAGTCAAAGTGAATAGAGCACTGATCCTGGAGCCAGGGGGACTTGAGTTTACATCCAGTCTGAGTCATTGAACTGCCTAGATGTTAGACCCTGAGCAAGTCACTTAATCCCAATTTACACACACACACACACACACAAACACACACACACACACACACACACACACACACACACACACACACACACAACCAAGACCAAAGTCTATTAGAATTATGATCTGTCATCTCATTGTTGAAATGAAACAAGTCCATCCCAGATGACCATCATATATGTTCGCCGGGTTCTATTCATTAGTATTAATATTACCTTTTTATCTCTGGTACTCCTCAGTAAGAGTTTGTTTTCTTCCTTATCTCTTTAAATTGTATCTAGTTTTGGTTTCACTTGATCTAGCAGCAGGATCATTATTCCTGCTTTTATTTTTATTTCAGATGTAGAATAATATATTCTGTTCTACTGCTTACCTTTAATCTGTATGTATATTTTTGCTTCGCATTTGTTTGTTGCAAACAATATATTGAAGATTCTGGCCTTTAATCCATTCTGCTCTCTTCTTTTCTGGGAGTTCTTATCAAATTCATATTCGCATTTAAGATTACTAACTCCCTCTTTCCCAGCAATTGATGTTTTTCCCATTATACTTTTCTCTCTCCTTTCACCCTTTCCTTCCTCACCAGTGTTTTGCTTCTGATCCTCACATCCTGCAATATGCCCTCCCTCTTTTCAGTCACTTCCCATTTTCTTTATCACTTTCCTTTCTACTTCTGGCTTTCCTTCTAATAACTTTCTTTTTTTTTCTTTCCCAGTCCCATTTCTACTTCTATGGACAGTGAAAAAAGTTTCAGTATGTAATAAAATATGTAGGATTTTCCCTCTGTGAGTCCAAACCCAGGAGATTAAGAGTCCACAAATGCTCATACTTCTCCCTTCTTTCCCTATATTGTGATAGGCCATGTGTGCCTCTTTGAATGATGTCATTTACTCATTTTACTTCCCCTTTTTCTTTTCCCATTGCAATTGTTTTCCACCTTTAATTTCTTTTTTATATCATCACATTGATGTTAACTTATTCCTACACCTTGTGCCTAACATTCTTGCACATACATGTCCCTTTCCCTTCTTTAAAATTTCTTTGGGATATAAGTTCAGTCCTAACACTGCTGGGTCAAAAGGTATGCACAGTTTGAAAGCTTTTTGAGCATAATTCCTAATTGCTCTCCAGAATGGCTGGATGTATCCACAATTCCACCAACAATATATCAGTGTCCCAGTTTTGCCCTCCAACATTCCGCATTATCTTTCCCTGTCATCCTAGCCAATCTGACAGGTGTGTGGTGGTATATCAGAGTTGTCTTAATTTGCATTTCTCTGATGAATAATGACTTGGAACATCTTTTCATATGGCTAGTTTCAATTTCTTCATCTGAGAATTGTCTGTTCATATCCTTTGACCATTTATCAATTGGAGAATGGCTTGATTAATAAATTATAGTCATATAAAAATAAAATTATTATATATTAGAGTCAATTCCCTATATATATTTTGGAAATGAGGCCTTTATCAGAACTTTTGACTATAAAAATGTTTTCCCTGTTTATTGCTTCCCTTCTAATCTTATCTGCATTAGTTTTGTTTGTACAAAAACTTTTCAATTTGATATAATCAAATTTTCTATTTTATGATCAATAATGATTTCTAGTTCTTCTTTGGTCATAAATTCCTTCCTCTTCCACAAGTCTGAGAAGTAAACTATCCTATGCTCTTCCAATTTCTTTATAATCTCATTCTTTATACCTAGGTCATAAACCTATTTTTATTTTAATTTGGTGTATGGTTTTACGTGTGGGACAATGCCTAGTTTCTGCCATATTAATTTCCAAATTTCCCAGCAATTTTTGTCAAACAGTGAGTTCTTATCCCAAAAGCTGGGGTCTTTGGATCTGTCAAACACTAGATTATTAAAGTTACTGGCTATTTTGTCCTTTGAACCTAACCTATTCCATTGGTCAATGAGTCTATTTCCTAACCAATACCAAATGGTTTTGGTAACCGCTGCTTTATGGTATAATTTTAGATGTGGTACAGCTACGCCACCTTCATTTATTTTTTTTAATTCCCTTGAAATTCTTGACCTTTTGTTTTTCTTTATGAACTTTGTTGTTATTTTTTCTAGGTCATTAAAATAGCTTTTTTGGAAGTCTAATTGGCATAGTGCTAAATAAATAGATTAGTTTAGGTAGTACTGTCATCTTCAAAATATTTGCTCGCCCAATCCAAGAGCATTTAATATTTTTCCAATTGGTTAGATCTGACTTTATTTGTGTGGAAAGAGTTTTGTACTTTTACTCATATAGTTTCTGATTTTCCCTTGGCAGATATATTCCTAAATATTTTATACTGTCAGTAGTTACTTTAAATGGAATTTCTCTTTGTGACTCTAACTGTTGAATTTTTTTTTAGTAATATATAAGAATGCTGAGGATTTATGTGGGTTTATTTTGTATCCTGCAACTTGCTAAAGGTGTGGATTATTGGTAATAGCTTTTTAGTAGAATCTCTGGGATTCTCTAAGTATACTATCATATCATCAGCAAAGAGTGATAGTTTGGTTTCCTCATTACCTACTCTAATTACATTAATCTCTTTCTCAGCTCTTATGGCCAAAGCTAGCATTTCTAATACAATGTTGAATAGTAATAGTGATAGTGGGCAACCTTTTTTCACTCCTGATCTTTTTAGGAATGGTTGCAGTTTATCCCCATTACATATGATGCTTACTGATAAATAGTTGCTACTGATTATTTTAAGGAAAAGTCCATTTATTCCTATACTCTCAAGTGAATGGATGTTGGATTTTATGAAATGCTTTTTCTGCATCTATTGAGAGGATCATATGGTTTTTGATAATTTGGATATTAATATGGCGAATTATCCTGATAGTTTTTTTTTAATATTGAACCAACCCTGCATTCCTGGTATAAATCCTACTTGATCATGGTATACTATCCTGGAGATGATTTTCTGTAGTCTTTTTGCTAATATCTTATTTAAGATTTTAGCATCAATATTCATTATTGAGATTGGCCTATAATTTTCTTGCTCTGTTTTCAACCTACCTGGTTTAGGTATCAGTATCATGTCTGTGTCAGAAAAGGAATTTGGTAGGACTACTTCATTCCCTATTTTTTTCAAATAGTTTATATAGCAGTGAGGCTAATTGTTCTTTAAATGTTTGGTAGAATTCACATGTAAATCCATCTGGTCCTGGGGATTTTTTCTTAGGGAGATGATTAATAGCTTTTTCTAATTCTTTTTCTGAAATGGGACTATTGAACCAATTTACTTCCTCCTCTGTTAATCTGGGAAGCCAATATTTTTGGAAGTAGTCATCCATTTCACTTAGATTATCAAATTTATTGGCATAAAGTTGGGCAAAGTAACTCCTCATTATTGCTCTAATTTCTTCTTCATTGGTGGAAAGTTTCCCCTTTTCGTTTTTTAGAATAACAATTTGATTTTCCTCTTTCTTTTTTTCTAATCTGATTTGCCATAAGCTTATCAATTTTATTGGTTTTTTCACAAAAAACAATTCTTAGTTTTATTTATTAATTCAATAGTTTTTTTTTTACTTTCAATATTATTAATTTCTCCTTTTAATTTTAGAATTTCAACCTTAGTATTTGATTGGGGTTTTTTTTTTATTTAGTCTTTTTCTAGCTTTTGAAGTTGCAAGCACAGTTCATTGAGCTTCTCTTTCTCTATTTTATTCAAGTAAGCCTCTAAAGATATAAAATTTCCCCTTATCACTGCTTTGGCCACATCCCACAAATTTTGGTATGATGTCTCATCATTGTCATTATCTTGGGTGAAATTGTTAATTGTGTTTATAATTTGCTGTTTCACCCAATCATTCTTTAAGATGAGATTATTTAGTTTCCAATTGCTTTTTGGTCTATTTACCCCTAACATTTTACTGAATGTAGTTTTTATTGCATCGTGATCTGAAAAGAAAGCATTTACTATTTCTGCCTTCCTGCATTTAATTTTGAGATCTTTATGTCCTAATATATGGTCAATTTTTGTATGGGTTCCATGAACTGCTGAGAAGAAAGTACACTCCTTTCTGTCACCATTCAGTTTTCTTCAAAGATCTATCATATCTAACCCGACTCTATTTACCACTTTAATTTCTTTCTTATTTGTTTTGTGGATTGATTCTTAGTAGTACAGTAGGTTGCCACCCTACTATCGCCAGATTATGCTTTTTTTTCTTGCCTCCCTTACCCCCTTCCCTAGTATTAATCTTAAGATCCGACTTGCGTCACACAGCGCTCCCTCTTTAAGATCCCTCCCTCCTCTTTTTGAATGCCTGCCCCTTTCTTGAACCCTTCCCTTATTACTCATTTTCCTTTTCCCTTTTCCTCTACCACTTTTTAATGAGATGAGAGAAGATTCTCTGTAATCCAAATATGTCAGTTATTTCCTCTTTGAGCCAACTCTGATGACAGTAAGATTCACAAAATTTTCCTCCCCCTCACTAAATTCCCTCAGATATGATAGGTTTCCTTTGCCTCATCATCACATGTAGTTTCCCTCTTTTTATCTCCCCTTTTCCCTTTTTCTGACACTATCCCCTTTCCATTTCTACTTCCCTTTTTTATGTTATATCAGTAAAAACAAATGATACATGTGATTTTTATGTATATCCACAACAGAACCACAGTGCTCAACAGTTCCTTTTAACTTTTTCTACTTCTCTTGAATCCTATGGTTGGAGATCAATTTTTTTTTGTTTAAATCTGGTTTTTTTTCTTAGAAACAAATGGAATTCCTCTGTTTTATTAAATGTCCATCTTCTTCCATGGCAAAATATGCTCAGTTTAGGTGGGTAGTTTATTTTTGGCTGCATTCCAAGTTCTTTTGCCTTTCAGAATATCAGATTCCTGGCCCTTCAATCCTTTAATGTGGAGGCAGCCAGATCTTGAGTGACCCTTATTGTGGCACCTCGGTATTTGAATTGTTTTTTCCTGGCTGCTTGTAATATTTTTTCTTTAGTCTGAAAATTCTGAAATTTGGCCACAATATTCCTTGCAGTTTTTTTATTTTAGGGCCTTTTTCAGAAGGTGTTCAATGAATTCTTCCAATGCCTATTTTACCTTCCAGTTCTATCACTCCTGGGCAGTTCCCTTTGATGATTTCCTGTAAAATAATATTTAGGCTCTTTTTTTCATCATAATTTTCGGGCAGTCCAATGATCCTCAAGTTATCTCTCCTAGATCTATTTTCTAGGTTTGTTGTTTTCCCAAGTAAATATTTGATATTTTTTCCCAATCTTTCATTTTTTTTATTTTTCTTGACTGATTCTTGATGTCTCAATGAATCAGTCATTTCTACTTGTTCAGTTCTGGTTCTTAGTGAGTTATTTTCTTCATTAGCTTTTTTTACTTCTTTTTATAGATGTCCAATTGAGTTTTTAAATGAGTTGTTTTGCTCTATGGAACTTTTTCCCATTTCACTAATTTTTTTTTTAGTGAGTTATTTTCTATTTCCAATTCACAATTTCGGTTTCCCTGAACTTCTTGGGAATCACATTTCAGGAAATTGTTTCTCTCTTGTATAGCTTCTTCTTTTTTTTTTTAAATAACTTTTTATTGACAGAACCCATGCCAGGGTATTTTTTTACAGCATTATCCCTTGTAATCACTTCTGTTTCAATTTTTCCCTCCCCCCCTCCACCGCCTCCCCCAGATGGCGAGCAGTCCTTTACATGTTGAATAGGTTGCAGTATATCCTACATACAATATATGTGTGCAGAACCGAACAGTTTTCTTGTTGCACAGGGAGAATTGGATTCAGAAGGTATAAATAACCCGGGAAGAAAAACAAAAATGCAAGCACTTTATATTCATTTCCCAGTGTTCTTTCTTTGGGTGTAGCTGCTTCTGTCCATCCTTGATCAATTGAAACTGAATTAGCTGTATTTATTGAAGAGATCCACTTCCATCAGAATACATCCTCAAACAGTATTGTTGTTGAGGTATATAATAATCTCCTGCGTCTGCTCAATTCACTTAGTATCAGCTCATGTAAATCTCACCAGCCCTTTCTGTACTCATCCTGCTGGTCATTCCTTACAGAACAATAATATTCCATAAAGTTCATATACCACAATTTACTCAACCATTCTCCAATTGATGGACATCCATTAATTTTCCAGGTTCTAACCACTCTTGTATAGCTTCTCTTTCCTTTCCCCATTTTTCTTCTAGTTATCTTTTAAAGTTTTTAATAGTCTCTTCTAGGAGAGCCTTTTGTGATGGGAACCAACAATTGTCTTGGGACTGTCTGCTATTAGTCTCTTCAGGGTTGAAAAGCTGCTCACTTTTGGCATAGAAGCTATCAATTGTCCTTTTGATTTTTTTTACTTATTTTTTAAAGCCTGTAGGGTCTGCTTTCAGGGGCAGGAAGTTACCAGCTTCCTCTGCAGAGCAGTGATAGGTGTATGGATGGGTAGCTGTCCTGCCAACCGGCTACAAAGAGCAGCGAGGTACTGGAGTGCTCTGGGAAAGAGTTCCCCACCCAGAAATAACTCAGGACCACTGAGCTGGGAAAGTGCTCTGCAAAGAACCCCCGTGGTGTGGGATAACAACTGCCCTGGGGCTAGATGCTGAGCAGTGAGATTTTCACTACCCCAAGCTAAAGCCCACCCTGGGGCTGTGGGTATGAGGGGCTGAGCAATGAATAGCCTTGCAGGGACCAGAAGTGTCACTGCCCAGGGAAGCACAATTGGCTGTGAAAGTTCTATTGCCCCAGCCCGAGCCCCCACTGTGCAGATTAGAGGCTGCCCTGGGCTGTGCCCCCTGCCTTGCAGATTTGTAACTGCCCCCGCAAAAGCCCCATACTGCTGGATGTGGCTGCATGGTTGTGTTACGGGTCTGCCTGAGTCATTTCTGGTTTTGGGTACTTCTAGCCAGATCTTGTTAGGTTCTGGCATTTTTTAGAGTACCCTCTGTAATAGGCTTTAATTTCTCTGCCAGTTTACTGCTTTGTAATCAAGGAAGAGCAGTTAGCCTATAGCAGAGTCATCTCTATAACTTCTATAGCCACAGAAATCACCCCCACCCCTGGTCTGCTCAGGATGCTAATCTCTCCCTGCCTGTGCTGGTCTGTTCCTGGCCCCTCAGGAACCTTTCCTGCTGATCTTCCAGATTATCTTCGGCTGGTAAATTGTGTGCTTCTAATCTTCATGAATTTTAGCAGTCAAGCACTGTTTTTGAGGCTGAATTTAATATTTGGTTGTGAGGGGATGAGAGGGACTTAGAAAGTCACGTGTGCCTTCTCCAACATCTTGGCTTCACCCCCATTACAATATACCTTAAGCTGAAAAATTACATTCCAAATATTTCTGAGTTCGGTCACTCCAAAATCCCATCAGGCACTTGAACTACCAAAAGTGTTATTTTTGCTTTTACATTGAGGACACCAATTCCTTCCATTTCTCTTTCATCACTTATTACTGAAGAAAACTGTTCCAGTACAATAGTGCATAATACTGGTGTTAATGGACATCCTTGTTTAAACCTTGATCTTCTTAGGAATACTTCTAAGAAATCAAAATTCATATTGCCTTGGAATTGCACTTGCAGTACAATGACCCTGCCCAAGGAGAAGCTTCAGGGACTTGCTGAGATATCTCCCAAATCTATGACTGAGCCTGGGGAAGTCAACTTCTCTGTAATTAGCCAATACATGGACTATCTTATCTTATCTATCATGGACTATCTTATCCAGGGTGTGAAATACTTTTGTGTGAAGGTTCTGTAGGAGAAGGTCTGTCACTGAGTGTTGCAGAAGAGTGGGTGACAAATGGAAAGAATAAGTTGGAAAGAATGTGATCATTCATATACACTCCTAATTATGTACCTATGGAGGTGGTTATCAAAACCAGAATGTCAAAAAAACAGCTGTGTTTTCTTCACAAACATAAATAGCTGTCAGTTAAAAATGTTTATTCCAGTCTCCTGTCACTGTCTTAGGTCCCCTCTGCCGTATGTAGTGCCAGTTGTCCTGCTGGATTCAGGAAGTTGCCTATGGAGGGGAAGCCTCCTTGTTGCTTTAGTTGCTCCCCATGCTCAGAAGGAGAAATCTCCAATTATATAGGTGAGTTACTGCAAGGAACTCACATCTCATGGCCCCTGCTAGTAAAAAAAAAAACAAAAAACAAAAAACTAAGAGCATGTTCTTTTTCTCAATTTTAAAGAAATGTCGTGGCCTCTGTAAATAATTATATGAGCCTGAGAAAGAGCAGAAGCTAGAAACTTTTCCAATAAAATAAAGAATGAAAACAAGATTCCTATTATCACCACTATTATGAATCTTTGTACTAGAAATGTTACTTTTAACAATAAAAGACCAAAGTGAAATTAAAGTAATTCATGTATGCAATGAAAAATACTAGTATCACTCTTTGCAGGAGATATGGTATGTTTACAGAATCCTTGAAAATGAACTAAAACTACTTGAAACAATGAACATTTTCAAGACAATTGGTGGATAGAAAACAAACCCACATATATCACTGCCATTTGTATGTTATCAACAAAGTGCCAGGCATGAGAAATAGAAAGAGAAATCCCAAGTAAGTGTAAACAAGACAAAATATGTGGAAGCCTCCTTGCCAAGAAAAAGTCAAGAACTGTATAAACACAATGACATGACAAAATTTTCCTGCTGCACAATGAGAAAGATAATATATAGGAAGAATTTATTCATCATCTTATTTCTTTGATGAACTGCAATCACTTGCCCTTTTACTCCAAGATAGTGTGTCATGGATATACACAAAGGTAAAGATTAAAAACAATATATACAAGTGTCTATATATGTATATATATATACATATATATATATATGTAAAAGTAGAAGTGTCCATATTTATGTATGCACATATGTGTAAATATATATGTTTATAGATTAGGGAGTAAGACATGTCTTTGCAAGAAATAGAAAGGGAGAAACAGAGAGATATTGAGAGACAAAGGCAGAGATAGAAATAAAAAGAAATGAATAGACAGGAATAGAAACAAAAATACTGAAATGGAGAAGGCAAAAGTAAAGAAAGTTACCTAATGGGGGAGTTGTATTCCATACATTAGAGACTGCAGACTTTTCTCTAACTTATGGGTCTGGTTACAGCAGAAAATTTCCCCAACACTGACCAAGAGCTGAAAACTAGCAGGATCTTTCAAAGATCGTGGTTCATGTCCCATAAGAAACCCAGAGCCATTAGCTGACTCTGTAAGCTCCATAGGAGCCATCCAAATGCTATTATCCCTTTCTACTGATGATCCAATTTTGTCTTTCCCTATTTCATTGTTCTAATGCTCTATGGTATTGAACAATATAGAAACAAAAAGGTCAGACATAGTGAGGAATGCTAACCAAATTGGCCTTTTCCCTCTGACATTTTAATCAACACAGTTGAAAGCAGGGATAGCCCTGGGATTGAACTTGTGTTTTGACTATTAGAGGGAACTCCTGCAGCAGGATCAATCTCTACTAAGAAGGTCAGGTATTTAGCTGGGCCTTGTTTTCTGGGAGATACCAAAACCATTGTGGAGCAGAGTGACTTCCACAGTATTAAAAGTGCATCTGCCCCTTCATGGCCATCACCTGTTTTCATCACACTGCACATGGAGTGACATCAGATAATTAATCGGCTCAGGAGGTCAAGAAATGAGACATGGGATAAGGAAATCACCATGTGGGTCACAGGGTTTGAGGAGTCAACACTCCATCCCAAGCTCCAAGCAGAATGGATGCTGCCATGGCTTATTCAATAGCATTGCATTTCCGCCTGGCTTTACATGGTTTTGAATCTAAGAGGGAAGGCAAAAGAGGAAACCAGAGAACAGGCTGCTTCTATGAGAAGATCCTCCAATTTGTACAAAATTTATATGATCCCTTAATCTCATCTGCTGCCTTAGTGGGGCACACATGGTTCTCTCCCCTGCAATGAGGGTAAACTTTTGATTTAGTGATGAGAAGGATGAGGATGATGGTGATAAAATTATAAGAACCATGTAAATTGAGGCTCCATTTTGTACTACATATGTTCTCTCTCATTTGATGCTCATAATAACCTTATAAAGATGGTGTAATTATTATCCTTATTTCTCTGAAAGGAAAACAAAGACAGACTCAAGGATATTATTTGCCCAGAGTCACATAACAATTTTTTTTCCTGAGGCAGGATGTAAACTCTGACTTCAAGTCCTATTCGCATTCAAGTAGCCATTTACTTCCTGATAGAGCACAGTCAAATTGAAACAGTTGATGGTAATTTGTGACATAGCTAGCATGTCTCTTCGGGTTTTCACTGCAGATGTGACAGGGGCAATAAAAGATTTGTGAAGATTACAGAGAAGGAGGGAGAATCGATGAGGAGGAAAAAATAATTTTTAGGCATCAGAGAGACTGCTGATAGCAAGTATGGCTCTAGTGGGTCATTGAAGCATTCTAGATGCTAAATTCAGGTCTCATGGATTTGAAAGCTAGAGTTAAAATAAGGTCAATCCAATATTCCAAAATTGTAGTGAAAAAACCCAATTGAGGATTCAAAGAGAATTTTTCTTTAAACTAATTGATAAAATGAAGGATATTGAACATATCCTGGAAAGGCTTCATTTCTCTTGGGATGAATAAAAGGAACACTTTTAAAACAAAAGAAACAAGTTTTCTATGAAAAACTTGCCATTATTTAATAAGTCATTAATCAGTCAATCAATAGTCATCTAGTGTGAGAAGAACTTGGTCATAAATAAAGGATTAGAGTGATAAAAAGGAAGTGAATCCTTCATTCAGGGAAATTCTATTCCAACAGAGGAGACAAGAATACACACATTCTCTTTATCTACCAAGGGAATGTTTAAAATTCATATAAATTGGTTGCGGAAAGGTGTAAACTAGAAGCTGGAAAGAATGAGGAAGTATTGAGACAGGCAGCTCTTCAACTTGAGTTGTTGCCCAACACAACACAGAAGGAATCTGGATATTTGATACGAAAGGGCTCCACTGTCTAAGCTTATTGTCTTAAGTGATTAGGTTAAGAAGAAAAGGTGACATTACTTACATAAAAGGAGTAAAGAGAACTTGAACCAAAGCCAACAGTGATCAAGGGCATGAATAGATTTGATCTGGCCAGTGTACTGTACCAAGTGACTTACCAGTGACTATGTCATCCAGTAAAGAGAGAATGGGGTTTTGCATCCTGTGGAAGCAGAAGGAATTGCTGCAATTCTCCTGACTATTTCCTACTGTGGGAATGAAGAGAAATATTTTCATCTATATGTTAAGTCCTTGTTTGTCTCCTGCAGATGCTGAGCAGTGTAAGAAGTGCCCAGAGGATGAGTATCCCAATGAGCAGAGAGATCACTGCCTCCCCAAGACTGTGACCTTCCTGGATATGAATGAACCCTGGGGGACGGCAGTGACAGTTGTAGCTGTTTCACTCTCATTGCTCACGGCCCTGGTTCTGTGGGTCTTTGTGAAGTTCCAAGACACTCCCATAGTCCAAGCCAATAACAGGAACCTCAGCTACCTGCTCCTCACCTCCCTTTCCTCCTGCTTCCTCTGCTCCTTGCTCTTCGTGGGCCGTCCTACCACTGCTTCCTGCCTTCTCCGACAAACAGTCTTTGCAGTTGTGTTCACGGTGGCTGTTTCCTGCATTTTGGCCAAAACCATCATAGTGGTCCTGGCTTTCAGGGTGACAGGGCCAGGGAGCAGGATGCGGATGTTCCTTCATCCCAGAGTGCCCTACTGTGTGGTTCTCATCTGCTCCGGAATCCAAGGGCTTTTCTGTACCATCTGGTTGGGGACCCATCCCCCCTTTCCAGAGGCAGACACAAGCTCTGAATCCAGGCACATCATCCTCACATGTAACGAGGGCTCCGCCTTTGCATTTTACTGTGTCCTGGGCTACATGGGCTTTCTGGCCCTGGGCAGCTTCACCATAGCCTTCCTGGCCAGGAACCTGCCCGATGCCTTCAACGAAGCCAAGTACATCACATTCAGCATGCTGGTGTTTTGCAGCGTCTGGGTCTCTTTCCTCCCCACGTATCAGAGCTCCAAAGGGAAAACTGTGATGATCGTGGAGATCTTCTCCATCTTGGCCTCCAGTGCCGGGTTACTGGGCTGCATTTTTATTCCCAAATGTTTTGCAATTCTCCTGATATTGTGGGAAAATAGCACAAAACAGAACAAGAATCAAAGGAGTTCCAGGAGCAAGAATTCTTCTTTTTTTAATGTGATATCTTTATTTTCCCCTTTCCATTTAAAACAATATTTTAAAAAAGGTTTGCCTTCCACATAATCTCCTTCTTCCCCATCCCCAGAACCACTGAGATACCACATGTGTAGTTACACAAAATATTTATAGAAATGCCGTGTTTAGAAATATACATGCATCATTCCTTGGGTTAATAAAAAGAACTCCTAAAAATCAAATTTTTGCAAACTGTTTCCATCCAACAGTTTCATCATAAAGACCTTCAGAGCAGTTTTGGACCATTTTGTTGTTGAAAAAGCAAAGTTATTCACAGGTGACCAATCCACTCTATTGCTTGACTTAGTACACATTACATTTCAGTTTTCATATGCTGATGTATCTTTCCAGATTTTTCTAGTCATCATAGTTACAAATCATCAAAATATTCCATCATAATTACATATCACAATTTCTTCAGCCATTCTGCATTTCATGAGAATTCCCTCAATTTCCAATTCTTTCCCCAAGAACAGAGGTGACCTCAATATATTTGTTCATATATTTCCTTTTCCTTTTTTCCTTAATCCCTTTTAGGATTCAAGCCATGTTGTATTAGTTTTAGGTGGATGAATTTGCCTAATTTTATAGCCTTTTCAACATATATCATACATTTTTATCAATATCAGTTGGGAACTAGCTCATATTTAATACTTTTCATTCCTTTATCTATACATTTGAGTAGAGCTGTTTGCAGCAAAGAAAGTTGCTTCAAAATTGTTTCCACAATGACTATGGCTAATTATATTTTCCCTGATTATTCTATTTTGTTTTTTTTCAATTTATCCTTCATGAAAGGGTTTTACTTTTCATCACACATTTCACAATATTCCCTCTCTTTTCTCACCCTAGCCTCTGCTCTTATTGTTTTAACGTTCTACTACCTTGCAAAATAATATAGATTTCTCTATCAGTGTTGAGTGTGTATGTTATTTTGTCTTAGAGCCAATTCAAATGAGTATAATATTCACTCTCTCTCCCCTCTTCCTTCCCCTCTGCTAAATGCTTTATGTTGCCTTTTTAATAGAAGATAATTTATGTCATCCTCCTTCTCCCTTTCCCTTTCTCCCAACACATTTCACCAAACCTTTAATTTAATGTAATTTCTTTCATAAAGTATTCTTTCATATTCATATTCAATGCACACCTATGCACTCTGTTTATATATACTCCTTCTAACTTCCCTATTAATGGGAAATTTCTCATGAATTATGAGGATCATCGTCCCATGCACAAAAGTAAACAAATTAATCAGGTTAAGTCCCTTATGATTTCCATTTCCTGATAAACCATTTGTGCTTCTCCTGAATTTTGTATTTGAAAATCAAAATTTTTGTTCAGCTCTGGTCTTTTCATGACATATAGAATTCCTCTATTTCACTGAGCGCCTACCTTTTTTGTTCAAATCCCTACAAAGTGTTAACTCATTAGAGTTAGAGATAGAGACAATAATTATCTAATTTACCATGGTTCACTATGATTGATCTGATCCTACGAGGAGATGTTATGGGCCAGAACTTGAAACAAGGTACTAAGTGGAAATGAGTAGACAATGTTTAAATCTAGTTTAGCATTGATTCAATCATATAACAAATAATGGTTTCCTGATATAAGGATTGGTGTGTACTCAGTGAACAGCATATAACCAAGAAGCTCTCAGGGCCAAAGAGCACTCTGGGAGATACAGAAGTCCACAAGCCCACTCTCGGAGGCGAAGTCAGATTCATTCCATCTTCCACCTTTGTGCTGACTGGAGTCTGAAGAAAGCAGAGGCAAAGGACAAGCTGCAAGAGCCCTTGGAACCAAGCAGAGAGATAGACCTCTAAGAATCTGAACTGAAACTAAGGCTGCCTCCAGAAAACCTCCCCAAGAAACCTGCTCCCATACAGAACCATCATTTATATTATAAAAAAGAAGAGAACACCACACTTTTTCCTGAAGATCCATCATCAGTTTTACTGGGCAGGCGATTCCTGGTTACAATCCTAACTCCTTTGCTCTACAGAAATTCACATTCCAAATACTCTGATCCTTTAAAGAAGTGACAAAATCTTGTGTATCCTGACTGTCTTCTTACTATACTTAAATTCTTTTTTTCTAGATATTTGCAATATTTTCCTGTTTACCTAAAAGTTCTGGAATTTGACAACCTTAATTCTGGACATTTCCTTTTTGAATTCTTCAGATGATGATCAATGCATTCATTCCATTTCTCTTTTATCCTCTAGAATACAAAGAGTTTTCCTCGATAATATCTTACCAGAAGATGAGTAGGAAGTCTCTGCTGGATCATTATTTTTCCAGTGAGATTTATCACATTGTTTTCTACTTTTTCGTTATGTAAATTTCAATTGATTGTATCTAGATTTCTCATAAAGGCATTAGCTTCCATTATACATTATATTTCTGCCAACACAGCAGCAGATCCAGAATTATTGCTCCTTGTTTACTGGCATCAATCCAGGGCTAGGACTTTGCTTTGCTTGATCTATACCACTCCTGAGCTCCTACCTCACAATAGACCATTCCTGATGGGAAGTTGTCTTACTTTAGTCCATTTTTTTTCTGAGTAATAACACTCTAAAATGTATTTATCATCATTTTAAAGGAATTTGGAGCATTTGCTATGAAACAGGAAGTGAGTTCATTCTTTATTCAGCCTTTGGAGCTCTATTTCCCAGATGGTTTGGGGAGTATAGAATAGTGGTTTTTTTCCCTTTCTTTCTTTTATTTTTTTCTTTATTAAAGCTTGTTATTGTTTAAAAACATATGTGTTGGAATCCTTACTAACTGCTAACTAATTAGAGTTGATCTAATCTTACAAGAAGATGTTTTGGGCAGAACCTGAAACAAGGTACTAAGTAGAACTAATTATACAAGGCTTGTGTTCACACCTTTACTCATTGGAGTTCAATGAGTTCACACCTCCCTTGAAGCTTTGGGCCAGAGAGCACTATGGGAGAAAACCCATAATCCCTCTCTCTGGAAGGAGCATAAATAGGCCAATGGGCCAGTCGAAGAAGTTCTTCAGAGGAAGACGCTACAAGTCGAGATTTCACCGGAATGACATGAAGACTGGAGCTGGCTGGAGGCTGAAGAAAAGCAGAGGCAGAGGCTGAAGGACCAGACCTTTGGATTTGGCAACATTCAGAGAGAGCTCTTGGAACCAAGCAGAGAGATAGGCCTCTAAGCTAACCGGGCTATATTGGAGATAATAAAAGATCTGAACTTTTATCACCTGGCTGTGTTTTGAGAAAAAAAAGCTCACAACATTTTGGCGCCCAACGTGGGGCAAAGAGACCCCCTCCGTGGATTTCAGTGGAAAAGCTACGATCCTGATTCAAGTGGAAAAGCCTCTGATCCTGATCCAGTGGAAAAGTCTTCAACCCAGAAATTAGGGTGAGTGCAACAAAGAAATTTTGTTAGAAGAGTTAAAGTAGAATTTCATCTAAGATGGGACAGATATTTATAAAACAGCCTGTTTCTCTTCAAGGAAAATGTTTAGAGAGCATTGTCAAAATTATGGAAAGCCAAGGTTTAATTATAAGTTTACAGCAAATCACTGAATTTTTACAAATTGTAAAGGACATATGTCCTTGTTTCTCTCTTGATAAGGAATTAGATCTAAATGAATGGAAATTGGTTGGAGAGGATCTTTGTCAAGTCTATGATTAACTCAATAATTAAAACATATAATGTAATACAATTGGCTATAAGAAGTTATTTAAGTGATAGAATAATGAAAAGGAAAGTACAGGAGGAAAAAGTGCCAACTTTACTAGGTGAAAAGGAGGACGGATCAGATGAGAATGGAGTTAATTACAATTCTGAGCATGATACTTCACAGCAGAAGGAATTAGGTGATTCCACATCTCATGACCCTCCCCCCGCAATTAACCCTTCATGGGTGGAACAAGGGGGAGGGAGAGAGACAGAAACACAGTCCGCTTCTCCTGTAAAGCAGAATTTAACAAGATTAGAAAAAGCATTAATTAAGGCAAAAAATGAAGGAGAAGATATATCTGATTTTATAAATGCATATCCTGTGATTGAAGAGCTCAACTCCTCAGGTCAAAAAGAGAGAAAATACACTGCTTTTAATTTGGGAAAAATTAAAGATTTGAAAAAGGGTTGCATTCTTTATGGGGCTACATCATCTTATGTGAAGATGTTACTAGATAATTTGTCTTATGAAATCCTAACCCCGAATGACTGGAAATCCATAAAGAAAACTTGTCTAGAACCGGGACAAAATTTATTGTGGCTTTCAGAGTTTCATGAATTATGTAGGATTCAAGCCCAACGCAATAGGCAAACAGGAGCTATTGTACAAGTTGCTTTTGACCAACTAGCTGGTGAAGGTCAGTATGCAGAGAGTTCAGAACAGATTTATTATCCCATAACAGTGTATGAGCAAATTTCTAAGGCTGCAATAAAAGCTTGGAATTCTCTCCGTGGACAGAAAGATAGAAATAATGTTTTCACAAAAATAGAGCAAGGTCCCAATGAACCTTTTGCAGATTTTGTGGGACATTTACAAACAGCTGTAATAAGAACCATTGAAGACAATGCAGCAACAGAAATAATGACTAGACATTTGGCTAAGGAAAATGCCAATGAGATTTGCAAGAGAATTATATGGGGGCTAGACAAAAATGCGCCTTTAGAAGAAATCATTAGACGCTGTGCCACAGTGGGCACAAATGCTTATTATGCCCAGACTATGATGAACATGGAAAGACAAGGTCCTTCTTGGCAGAGGAATTCTAGAGAAACTCGTCGATGTTTTCAGTGCGGAAAAATTGGACATTTGACAGCTCATTGTAGATATGGAGATAGAGTGAGAAGACAGGGTGAGAGAAAACCCAAAACCCCATGTCCAAAATGTAACCGAGGCTTTCACTGGGCCTCTAAATGTATATTGACCCAGAGGAATGAGAGGCAGGGCCCAGCTCTAAAGTATCAATCAAAGGACAGGTGGGGCATGATAGCAGCTGAGGTTACACCCAGAGAGACTTTAGAAATTCAGAACTCTGATGTCATCAACCAACAGAAAAGCAATCAGGATTACAGTTGGGAAGAATACAGGCCTTTTAAGACAACAAGGCAATATCCAGTGCATATGGCTCCAATGTAATTACCAGATGATGAGGAGAAATCCCAAATTTGGTAAATAGAAGGGAATAAGGTTAATTGCTTGGGGAAGAGGATCTGCTTATATTTCCACAGGTGGAAAAGGCTAACAATGAGACTGTCAAAAGAACTTTAAAATCTTCAGCTTTCAGTTCCTGAAAAACCAGCAAGAATCATTGGATTCCTTAAGATGAAAAATTGTTGATGAGACTTTTGCAGTACTTCAGAGCTTACAGGAACTATTGGATTCCTGGCACATGAACTAATGGACAATGGATTGCTTATGGACTATTTCTAGGACTTATGGACATGTGTAAAATTTCAGGTTGATTCTTGTTATTTGTCACATTACTACTAGCCTGTGTTATATTGCTATGTGCTTATGTAAATTGTGTATAATGCCTCCCATATTGATGGATTTATGTATACCATGTATATCTGTTACAAAGTTCTGGCCCATATTGATGGATTTATGTGTACCCCTTCAGAAACCCACTAATCTGATTAGATTTCCTATTTCCTTTGGTGTTTTCATCTAACAAAAGAAAGGGGGAGACCAAATGTTGTGAGCTTTTTCTTCTCAAAACACAGCCAGGTGATAAAAGTTCAGATCTTTTATTATCTCCAATATAGCCCGGTTAGCTTAGAGGCCTATCTCTCTGCTTGGTTCCAAGAGCTCTCTCTGAATGTTGCCAAATCCAAAGGTCTGGTCCTTCAGCCTCTGCCTCTGCTTTTCTTCAGCCTCCAGCCAGCTCCAGTCTTCATGTCATTCCGGTGAAATCTCGACTTGTAGCGTCTTCCTCTGAAGAACTTCTTCGACTGGCCCATTGGCCTATTTATGCTCCTTCCAGAGAGAGGGATTATGGGTTTTCTCCCATAGTGCTCTCTGGCCCAAAGCTTCAAGGGAGGTGTGAACTCATTGAACTCCAATGAGTAAAGGTGTGAACACAAGCCTTGTATAATTAGTTCTACTTAGTACCTTGTTTCAGGTTCTGCCCAAAACATCTTCTTGTAAGATTAGATCAACTCTAATTAGTTAGCAATTAGTAAGGATTCCAACACATATGCATAGGCAATTCTTCAACATTGACCCTGACAAAACCTTATGTTCCAATTTCCCTCCCTTTCTTCATCCCTTCCCTGAGATGGCAAATAGTCCAGTATATGTTAAAGATGGTAGAAATATAGAGCAAATTCAATATGTTCATACATATTTATACAATAATGTTGCTGTGTAAGAAAAATCAAATGAAACCAGAAAAAAATTATAGACAAAACAAAATGCAAGCAAACAACAACAAAAAAGTCAAAAAGGTTTTGTTGTGAACCACACGCAGTTCCCACAGTCTTCTCTCTGGTTCCTCTCTTTATCATTAAACCACTGGATCTGGTCTGAAGCATCTCATTGTTGAAGAGAGCCACCTCCTCCTGAATTGATCATCATACAACCATGTTGTTGCCGTGTACAATGATCTACTGGTTCTGCTCTTTTCACTCAGCATCAGTTCATGTCAGTCTCTCCAAGCCTCTCTGAAATCGTCTTGCTGGACATTTGTTATAGATCAATAATTAGAATAGAATTTCTGGGAGTAATTTGGGGAATAACCAGCTTGAAGAATGTAATAGGAACAAGGCCATCATGAAGTACACAATTTATGACTCTGTTACAATAAGTAGACTGTTACCACTTCATGCTACAAGTTATGATTGTTACAATAGGCAGACTGACTGCTAATTACTGTTTAATGTTCAAGTCAAGTGGCAAGGAAGAGCAGGATGTATATCTGTAATCTTGAAATATTCACTAAGTAACCTGAACACTCTAGTGTTCTTGCGATATTAGCTTAGAGAAAATATAGACCCTGGCTCTCAGATCAATAAATCGAATGCTTAGATAGTACCTGGCTGGCTCCTGTACTTTCATTTCTATACTCATCCTATTTGGGGAGCAGGAGCAGCATCCACACTGCCACTCAACTAGACAGGGACCTGAATGCCATTGCGGAGGAGAGTGACCTGTTGGTGAGCTCAGGGATTAAGGTAAGAGGTGAAATTAGTTTATCTGCAGGCTAACACAAGAATTAGGTAGAAGTAAAATTGAGTTTTATATCATTGATACTTAAATACTGCACATATTGAATCAGAATGGGGCAAAAAAAATCAGGTGACAGGGACTGAGAATGTTATCAGAAAGTCTTAAAGAAGCTAATAAAGGAGAAAAAATTGGAAACTACTCCAGGACAATTACAAGAATTTTTTGAGGGTGTAGAAAAATGCTGTCCTTGGTTTTCAAAAGAAGGAACAATCCATGGGGAAAAATGGAAGACAGAGGAAAAATCAATGAGTGAATAATTTAGAGAAACAGGGCCAGGAGTTTTTCAGGGTTTTATATTTTTTATTTGAAATATTTTGAAAATCTCTCTTCTGCCTCCAGAGGGAGTTCTATTAAGTACCAGAGTGCTTAAAGTAGGTCTGTCTGCTAGTACTGTGGAGGAAGAAGACACGGCCCAAGCTATAGAATGTTTAAATGTTAACAAGAAAGAACAGTTCACAGAACCTACAGATCCCTGCTTAGAGGCTTCTCCTAAATACAGATCTGAAGGGAAACTAAATTCTTACAGAAATGAATCAAATAGGTGAGTTCAAGAGGCAATTAAGAGAGACAAAGAAAGGAGAGAAGACACCCCTTTAGAAATGCAGTTAGCTTTGCCAGTTATTGAAACCCTCAATCCTAGTAATCCAGGACAAAATAGAGAAGATCAAGCTATTGACTTGTAGTTACTGCAATTGTTGCATCAGGCTGCTTCCAGTTATGCTTCCAATAGTCCAAATCATATTCTATCACTGATGGGGAGATAGCCCAAATTTTACTGAGACAACTTGCCCTTGAAAATGCTAATGCAGATTGTAAAAATACATTATCTGGGGAAAAACCAAAAATGTCTTCAGTAGAAATGTTCCAAAGGTGTCAGAATGCTGGAACTTCTTTCAAGCCCCAGTAATGACCGCTGTGTTAAATAAGAATAAATCACAATCTGAGAACTTTTCAGAATCTCACAGATGCTCTAACTGTGCACAATGGGGTCATATAAAGACAAATTGTACTACACAAAAGGTTGCACCACATAGCAATTCAGCAGAAAAACTTTTGACTTTATGTCCCAAATGCTGGAAGGGCCGACAATTGGCTTCTGAATGTCCCTCTCAGAATAACAGGCAAGGGAATCAGATCTCGGAAACTCTCATCAGGCCCAACTCTTGGAATAAATAAAAGCAATACTTCCAAAAAAAAAAAAAAGGTTTTCTATAAGACACTTGCCGGCTATTTAATAAGCCATTAATCAGTCAATCAATAGTCATTTAATATGAGAAGAACTTTTTCATAAATAAAGGGTTAGAGTGATAAAAAGGAAATGAATCCTTCATTCACGGAGCTCCTATTCCAACAGAGGAGACAAGAATACATACACTGTCTGTATCTACCAAAGAAATGTTTAAATTCATATAAATCAGTTGTGGAAAGGTGTAAACTGGGGGCTGGAAAGAATGAGGAAGTATTGAGACAGGCAGCTCTTCCACTTGAGTTGTTGCCCAACACAACACAGAAGTAATCTCGATATTTCATAGGAAAGGGCTCCACTGTCTAAGCTTATTGTCCTTAGTGATTAGGTTAAGAAAAAAAAGGTGTCATCATTTATGTAAAAGGAATAAAGAGAACTTGAACCCAAGCTAACAGTGATCAAGGGAATGAATAGATTTGATCTGGCCAGTGTACCAAGTAACTTACCAGTGACTGTGTCATCCAGTAAAGAGAGAATGGGGTTTTGCATCCGGTGGAAGCAGAAGGAATTGCTGCAGGTCTCGTGACGATTTCCTACTGTGGGAATGAAGAGAAATATTTTAATCTAAACGTTAAGTCCTTGTTTGTCTCCTGCAGATGCTGAGCAGTGTAAGAAGTGCCCAGAGGATGAATATCCCAATGAGCAGAGAGATCACTGCCTCCCCAAGACTGTGACCTTCCTGGATGTAAATGAACCCTGTCAGAGTTACAGGGCCAGGAAGCAGGATGCATATATTGCTTCATCCTAGAGTGTCCTACTGTGTGGTTCTCATCTGCTCCGGAATCAAAGGGCTTTTCTGTGGCATCTGGTTGGGGACCCATCCCCCCCTTTCCAGAGGCAGACACAAGCTCTGAATCAGGCCACATTATCCTCACATGTAACGAGGGCTCCGCCATTGCATTTTACTATGTCCTGGGCTACATGGGCTTTCTGGCCCTGGCGACCTTCACCATAGCCTTCCTGGCCGGGAACCTGCCCGATGCCTTCAACGAAGCCAAGTTCATCAAGTTCAGCATGCTGGTGTTTTGCAGCATCTGGGTCTCTTTCCTCCCCAGGTATCAGAGTTCCAAAGGGAAAGCCGTGATGATCATGGAGATCTTCTCCATCTTGGCCTCCAGCACCGGGTTACTGGGCTGCATTTTTATTCCCAAATGTTTTGTGATTCTCATGACATCGTGGGAAAATAACACAAAACAGAGCAAGAATCAAAGGAAATACAGGAGCAAGAATTCTTCTTCTTTTTTAAAATTTGATACCTTTATTTTCCCCGTTTCATGTAAAACACTATTTTTAAACTTTTTTTTAATGCTTTGACTTCCACATTCTCTCCTTTCTTCCCCAATTCCAGAACCATTTCTGGTTCATAAATATCAAAATATTTATATTAATGCCTTGTTGAGAAATATACATGCATCATTCCTTTAGTTAATAAAAAGGACTCTAAAAAATAAAATTTTTACAAACTGTGTGACATCAACAGTTTCATCATAAAGACGTTCAGAATAGTTTTGGATCATTTTGTTGTTGAAAAAGCAAAGTTGTTTGCAGATTTTCTTGGCAGTAATACTGGGGTATTTTGTCATTCCCTTGTCAAACTCATTTTATACATGAAGAACTGAGGCAAACAGTGACTTGGCCAAGATCACACAGACAGTAAATGTCTGAGGCCAGATTTGATCTAAGAAAGAAGTTTCCCTGACTCCAGGCCGGGGCTCTCACCACTGCCCCACCCGCTGCCCCTTCTTCCTTCAGTTCTGTGCATGTTCCATCTCCCCCAGAGGAATGTAACCCAGAGGGTGAGGGCTGTCACTCTTACTCGGTGTCTAATAAATGCGTGAGGGGGGATCAAAGGCCTCTCCAGCTTTGGGGGATACACAGAAGGAATGTCCCAGCCTGAGGAGGCCTCCAGGGCTGGTGAGTGGCTAGAACGAACCCAATTCCTTGAAAATGCAAGTGTGCGGGGGATGTCCTGGCGCCTCGGGCCTGCTCTCCCGCGCTGCAATAGTAACTGCCATGTATAAAGTGCCCACTATGTGCCAGGTCCCGTGCTGAGCCATTGACAGATATTAACTCATTTACTACTAATACTAACAACTTCTGTTTATGGAACACATCCTGTGAGCCAGGCCCTGGGCTAAGGGCTGCACAAGTGCCTCATTGGACCTCACTGCACGCCCAGGAGTTAGGTGCTATTATTACCCCATTTTACATCAGGGAAAACTGAGGCAATCAGAGGGGTTTCCCAGGCTCCCACAGGCAGCAGGTGCCTAAGGCTGCAGGGAAGATGGGCCTGCAGGTGTCTCTGTTCTAGTGGTTGGAGAGTGGAAATCTGTCATCAAAATCCTGGACTGAGGAACCTCTGAGGTTCCTTTCATCTCTAACTGATGGATGTGATAATCCTCCATAAAGAGTGAGACCCACCAGCAGAGGAAAACTATGAGCACTGGACTTTCTAGAATGACTCTTCCAAATGGATGACACTGTGTCCTGAGCAGGAGACCTGGCTCACATGGACCTGGTGCAGGGAACTGGATGAGCAGCAAGGCTACAATATTACATTCTTTTAGGGAAATTGCCCTCTCTGAAGGATTTAGTAAATCTTGTGACCTACAATAGAATATTTCTGGAAGTTTCTTCATCACAGGTGATTGATTGAATTCAGGTCACAAAACTATTTTCCTACAAAAGGCACGTCGGGGATGGAGCCTGACGTGGAACAAGGGAAAGAGAGGACAAAATATAATTTCGCACTTATGATTTCCCCTGGACGCAGGGACTCAGCTGGAGATGCCGCAGGCAGTCTGGTCCCCGGAATTCTTCTGAGACTGAGACTTCTCTGTGGAAAATGGAATAAGAGGAATGGAGCCCATCATTATCTAAAAATAAATGTACCGGGAGACAGAGAGAAAGTACATAACGGTCACTCATCTCGCACCATTGTCCTTGTCCTGCACATGGACCTGGCTAATGTCCCTCTGTTTCCTCCAGTGTGACCTGGAGATCAGAGCCCGGGCTTCTGTAGAGAGACGGGTCGTGGCTGGTGCGGAAAAGCCCCTCCTCAGTCCCTGACTCAAGCAGCTGACTCGGCTGTAGCATGAGCAGTCGCTCCACTTCCTCAGAGTTAAAGCTCTGGTTACTGTTCAGGGGGATGTGGCCCTGCATTGTGAGAAGCATTTCTCACCTCGTTCCTTCCCTTGCTCTGTGTCTGTTGCTGCAGCTTCCAGGCTCTGGGCAGTTTTGCTACGAAGACCTTCAACCCATGGGTTACTTCCCTGGAGATGTAGAGATTGGCTTGTTTATACCCCTCTGCTCACCTGAAGTGAGCCGTGTAACAGGAGCAGCGCAGTTTCGGAGTTTTCCTAAAAAGGCTTGTAGGGCTTTTGGGTGAGTGTCTCTTTCTGTCTGTGCTCATTTCCACGGCGAGGATGCAGGAAAAGTCCTCATTGCTCAGTCTGAGTCGGGGCGCTCCCCTCTCTCCCTGTCTCTTACTGTCTGTATCTTCTTGGCAGCTTTCATTCTGTCTCCTTAATGTCAGAGTTGAAGAAAGAAAACCCCTCTCCCCTCCTTTCCCTTCCCATTCCCCATCAAACAGGCCGTGCCCAGGCTTCTCCCTCCCTACCAGGCTCAGTCTCTTGTCTCCCTCCCTTCCCGGCCATCCTGACTTCATGTAAATAGTGAAGGGTTAATGGCCCGAGGCAGCAGAAGTGCTTGGGCCCCCGCTGCCTTTCCACCCTAGGTCAGAATCATTGCTGAGTGTACAGAACCTGAGCAAGGGGAAATCTGCCCCGTTCCCAGGAAGGGAAGCTGTGTCTCCTCCCCAGCTTTGCCTATCTGGCAACAAGTGAGCAGCCCTTGTTAGGAAGCCATGGGACCCCTTCATCAAGATATTTAGGGTTGGGGAAAATTCTACTCCTCCCACTTCATTTATGAGGGGGAAATACAATCTTATGGTTACTCCTCCCTGTGGGTAAGTGAATTTATCATTATTTTCTATTTTTTTTTGTACGAAGTAATGTGATAACAAAACTTAGCCTGTCCCAGCTTAGGGAATCTCAAAGGCACTGAGTACGTTGGGACTGATGGAGCCTGGAACTGAGGGCTGGGAAACTTGACTTTATTTGGGAAAGGCAGAATTGTGCAGGATGGAGCACTAGCAAGTTCTCAGACTAGCAAATGGCTTTAGGAAATGCCTGTTCCCTCTCAGTGATGTCTGGAGAATTCTGTTTTCTCCAGGTGTGAGAGGGGCTGCTTTTAATTTCTCAGGCTAACTCTTCCTTAACTGCATGAACCCGGGACAGGTGCGTGTGTGTTACTTCCTGGGACTTTGACAAGGCATCCTGACCTTCCTGATGCTGCCTAGGTCTTACTTTTATGCATTGTCACTATCCATCCTCTTTGCAAATCCTTCCTTTACATGGCAGGATCTCAGCATATACCAATGCAACACTCATGTGTAACACTTCCTAAGTCTGCGCTGTAGCAAAAAAAAATTCAGGCTCCTCCACTAATTTCTGGATCATTTTCCTCTGTTACATCAGGGGAGAAACCTCGTTGTAGCCTTGTGTCATTATTTAATCCCTCTGGATTCATTTTTATTTATACTTTTCTTTGTAGTTACAAATAGAAATTCTCTATGAATCAATATTCATAAATTATAAATATTGTATAAGAATTGTGTATATTTTTGTTTAAGAAACAAGGCCATTAAATGATATAAATTATTGGTTATTTTTTAATGCTTTAGTATGCTTCTTTTTATTCTATTTGTTGATCATCATCGAGGAAAAGTGGGAAGTTTGACCTAGAGGGAGAAGTGTCACCAACCATTTTGAAACATTAAATAACAATCCTGTCCTAAATCAAATGCCCTTTTATGTTTTGTGAATTATTTGTTTTACCTTGAGAACTGCCTCCCATGCAGAAGGCAAGGCCTCTATATTGATGCAAATTGAATATGAGTGAGTATAATGTGACAGCACCTTATTACTTCCTTCCATTATACTCTCAGGCTTCTAGAGTCAACAACTATCCATGTCTTCTTGTGGAATGAGTGAATGGCTCAAGCAAGCAGTTACCTGAGGACAGAAAGCCAATAGTCCTCACACTTTCAGAAATTACAAAAAGAAAAGAATAGTGGAACAATATGTATGATAGAGGCTAGTGTGAATTCAAATGGAAGGAGCTAAACAGCTATTGCAGTGCTTAGTTTTGACTAAGTGATGGGAAGGTCCCTCTTCTGAAATGAATTCTATGTGAAGGTTGTTTTAATGTTCTGTAACCTTTACCATTAATTCACTAGATGTATTGACAAGAATTACCAGCAATACCTCATGCCTAACTTCACTCTACGTGAGATTAACAGGAATCCCAATCTGTTGCCCAACATTTCCCTGGGATGCCTTATATACAACTGCTATTCCGGTGAAGAAAGGACCTTGGAGAGCTACCTGTGGTGGCTGTCTGGAACAGACCAGATCATCCCTAATTACAACTGCAGAGAGCGAGGAAAGGTTGTGGCTGTCATTGGAGGAGCCACGTCAGCTCTCTCTATTGAAATGGGGACCCTGCTTGACCTCTACCATGTACCCCAGGTGAATGAAAAGGAACCTAATACATTCTCTGTTCCATGCAGCGTAGTATCCACCACAGTAGTGTTGGTGGCAGATGTAGTCGGAGCAGCAGCAGTCAAATAAAATGCATGTATGTATACCATTAAAATTTTTTTAAAGGCTTTTCATATGCATTTCTTTTGATCTTCACAACAAACTCATCATGAAGGCATTCTTGTAACTCTTATTTATAGTGGAGGCTCCTGTGACTGAGAAAAGTTAAATTGTTATCATGCAGCTAATGATTAACTGGGATACTAATTAATCTAGGTTTTTTTAAGATCAGTTGAACTCTAGTGACTGAACAAAGTCACTGTCTTCATCCTCAGGGAAAATGAACAACTCTTAGAACATTAAACCTATTGCAAGCCGAGAAGCCATTTAGCTTTCATCCCAAGAAAGGACCTGAAAGCAAAACTGGTTGTACTTTCCCATTATACAAATAAGTTCAATAATGATTGGAGAAGTTGAAGTGTTTACTCAAGGCTACACAATTCACTGTTGGAAGAGAACTGATTAGATCTTGTCATTCTTGACTTTAAGTTGAATGATCTTTCAGGCTTTTACATCTCATTCTAGGAGCTTCATTTCTCATAATCACTTAGTCTCTTCCTTTTAGTCCAGAATTTATTGAGATGAGAATTATTTATAAAAGGAAACTGAGCACGAGCACTGATGTATAAGGTGCTTGTTTGAGGGAGCACTGGGAAGCCTGTCCACACAACTGCCCAAAGAACTCCATAAGTACATTTATGAACGTACAAGAGTTTGAGAACATTTCTGACATTGTTCTCAAGGAGGAAACTAACAATTAATGGGCACAGAAGGAAGGCACAAACATAGGGTACAAGGAACGACGTTTCAGAAAGCACCTCATCTTTTCAAAACTGCAAAGAGAGCTCTCTGAGCACTGCAGTTTAAGCCGGCTGCTTAGTGAACTTTGTCACTGATCTGTCAGAGGAGTGACTGCTTTGTGTGTTCAGAAGCAAGAAGAAAATTAGGGATGATTTCGTGGAAGAGAAACAATGAAAATTTAGATTGTGTCATTGAAAGGAAATGGAGGTCAGTTTGGAATATGGAACTATGCATATAAAAAGGTGAAGGACTGGAAGCCTCTCTCCATTTATATCCACATTTCTTATTTTAAACCTCTGCTGATTAAAGCCAACATTAGTTAACTATAATTTCTTTCATATTCAATATTTCGGATTCAGTATTTAAGTCCTTTGGAGAAAAACGAATTGGGAACTTTATCCTGTCACTAACATTGAAATTATAAATAGTCCTGACCATATACTTGGAAAATAGTAAAAACAAAAATTTACAAGTTCAAAGAACATAGGAATTAACTCTAGATGTCCTTGTGGAAACATGACTGAATTTTCTAATTGAGGGAATCATTAGAAAGGGTACATCTAGCATCTTTGTTGCCAGATAATATAATAGCAGGAAGTCTGATCTAGAGAAGAGGTAACCTGTTCCATCTGGGATTATTTTTCCTTGATCCTGATCAGAGAGAACATGGCAGGCTAAGTTGAATAAGTCTCCTTTGCCCAAGGGGTAGATTCTTTCCTACTGTGATATGTGGGTATATATCTGGCTGGGTATACATCTGGCCCTTCGATCTGAAACAATATTTCTCATAGATGATTTGAATTTTTATGAGCCCTCTAATGAAGTCCATGAATATCTGGTTTTTTGTCAATGAGATAAATGTTCTCCCCAAAGATTGTGATAATGATTAACCAATTTCGGGGCAGACGTTCTGATGTCTCTTGGAGTGAAACAATACACTTCAAGAGATAAATGGAGAGACTTTCAGAGAGAATTATCATCTATGATAAACTTGACAATAAAATCTAAAACTTCCTTCTAACAATAAATATGTCCATTTGAGTAAGTGTATTTTACTTTAGTTCCCTCAGCAGCAGCATGCACCTGCTCATCCATTTTTTTTTCTCATCCAGATAACTTATGGTGCATTTGATCCCAGTCTTGCTGACAAAGTCCAGTTTCCTTCCCTCTATCAGATGGCCCACAAATCCTCTTCTCTTCACCGAGGTATTGTCCGCTTATTGGTCTATTTTCAGTGGAACTGGATAGGTCTGATTGTTTCAGATGATATGAGAGGTGAGGAATTCCTCAGGGCAATGAGAGAAGAAATGAAGAAGAATACAGTTTGTATGTCCTTCACAGAGAAGATCCCTCTCAGTGACCAAAAAAAAGGGGAGACTTCTGAGGCCTTAAAGTCCAGGATCCTTACTTCAGAAGTCAAAGTCATTGTCATCCATCCTGACACAGATTCACTTACATTAGTGGAAATCCCACGAGATTTTTTATTCCGAACCAAGAAAGTATGGATTGTCACATCTCATTCAGACATTACAACGAGAGCTGTGTACAATTATGGTCTCATGTTCCCTACTACTCTATTCTTTTCACACTTGACTACTCCAGTCCCTGGGTTTGAGAGTTTTATGAAGGAGCTTATAGATCCTATAATCCTGAGGGATACTATTCTTAAAGTACATAGGCCATCACCTTTGAAATGCTCAGATCAACCATATATCCCAAAGCAAGATTTATATTTACCAAATGCCTCCATGAAATATTTACCTTTTTACCGTGTGGACATGACAACATCTGCCTTGAGTTACAACATCTACAATGCTTTATATGCTGTGGCATGGGCTCTCCATGAAATAGTGATGAAAAGGTCCGAGAAAAGATCCTTGGGAAATGAAGAATCTGTATTGCCTCATTCATGGCAGGTAATATGGAAAGTGTGGTGCCTTTTTAATGATGATTTTTTGAGTATGCATTTTAGCAAGAAGTGGGACATGGGAGACATTGAAGACTTTTCAATTTCTAAAATGATTCTGATTGTATATTTCTCAATGATTTTATTGTTGGTTTCCAATGTTTGTCAAATTGCATATAAAGTTAAAAATAAATTTCCTTCCTAGAGTTTTAGAGGTCTAAATGATGTTGGGTTTCATATTTCTTATTCAGCTCTGGATTTTTTTATTATAATTTGAAGGCCCTTTATTTCATTAGGAACCCATTTTTTTCCTGAAGGACTGAACTCAGGTTTTCATGGTAGGTGATCCTTACTTGTAAGCCAGATCTTTTTTTCTCCAAATTGGCCTATTCTAAGCACTCTGGTTTTTCAATTAAGAAAGTGAGGAGTCTTTTGTCATCCTGACTGTGGCTCCAATGTATACATTTGTTTCTTTCTGCATGCTTGCACTATTTTCTCCTTCACCTTAGGGGCATAGAATTGGGCTAAAATATCCCTGGTGACTTCCTCTGGGAATCTTTTTCAGTAGATGATCTGTGGCTTCTTTCATACTCTATTTTACCTTCATATTCCAGAATGCAGGAGAAATTTACTTGATACTTTCTTGAAAGATAAAATTCATTTTCTTTTTGATTGTAGAACTCGTGTAGTCTCATAATGTTAAATGCTCTCCCTTTTATCTGTTTTCCAGGGCAGCATTTTCCATTATGATACGTCATATTATTTTCCATTCTTTTTTCTTTTGGCTATTTTTTTTTCCGCAAAGTGTCATTACTTTCTGCCTTCTTAGTTCTAATTTTTAAGGAAATATTCTCCTTAATGGGCCTCTATATTTACTGCTCAAGTTATGCAATTCTGATTTTTAAGGCATTTTTCTCCTCTATGTCTTTTTCTGCTTCCTTTTACATCTCGCTCATTTCTCTTCATCATTTTTTCTCTATCTCCCTTTTGAAAATTTTGAGATTTCATTTTGAACTCTTCTGTGGCTTTAGACCAATTCTTACTTAGGTTGTGGATTTTGGATAAAGGAATTTTGACTTGGTTATTTTCTTCTTAGTGTGGATTTTTCATCTTCCTGTCCATCACAGTAATTTTCTATGATCAGAACCATTTTCTGTTGTTTACCAGTTTCCCCAGGCTGTTGTTTGACTTTACCTGTTTATTAGAGTAATGCCCTCTTTCCAAGATAAAGGGGCCAATATCCCAAGGTTCAGGAATTTTATACAGCTCTTTTAAGAGATTCTTCTAGGGACGTGGAAGTTTCATTTCTTCCAAGGTTGACTGATCTTAGAAGAAATGCGTTTATTAAAGTCCTGGCCTCTATTCTGTTCTGTGAGTTACCACAAGCATTTTTCCTGCCCTGCAACTGTGAGGAGATCCATATTCCACTGTTGCTAAATGTTGTCTTGTGCTAGTTCTCTTCCTTACCCTCACACTGTGAACCAGAAAGGTGCAGTCCATCTGGGTACTGGCAAAGCCACCGAGTCCTATCTCGGGGCTTTTTTCAATAGTTTTTTTTTTTTTTTACTTTCTATATTATTAATTTCTCCTTTTAATTTTAGAATTTGAAGTTTAGTAATGATTGGGGGTTTTAATTTGGTCTTTTTCTAGCTTTTTAAGTTGCAGGCCCAATTCATTGATCTTCTCTTTTTCTATTTTATTCAAGTAAGCCTCTAAGGATATAAAATTTCCCCTTATTACCGCTTTGGCTGCATCCCATAAATTTTGGTATGATGTCTCACCGTTGTCATTATCTTGAGTGAAATTATTAATTGTGTCTATAATTTGCTGTTTCACCCAATCATTCTTTAAGATGAGATTATTTAGTTTCCAATTACTTTTTGGTCTATTTACACCTAACTTTTTGTTGAATGTAGTTTTTATTGCATTGTGATCTGAAAAGAAAGCATTTACTATTTCTGCCTTCCTGCATTTAATTTTGAGGTCTTTATGTCCTAATATATGGTCAATTTTTGTGTAGGTTCCATGAACTGCTGAGGAGAAAGTATACTCCTTTCTGTCACCATTCAGTTTTCTCCAGAGATCTATCATACCTAATTTTTCTAATATTCTATTTACCTCTTTAATTTCTTTCTTAGTCTCAGGGCTTTAAAAGTGACCCTTGTAATACCTTCTAACAAGCTCTTCAACCCTCTTAACATCCGTGTTCCAAGCGCTCCTCCAATGGCTGCCACGGCTGCTGTTTCTTCAGGTGCTATAGAGTCAATGGCTGCTGTATTGAGCTCCTGCTTTACACCGAGTGCTTTGAATGTCATGCAAATGGTTTGATAGTTTATTCTGGAGATGGGAGAAGACCACTGGAGGATGGGAGAGCCACGGTCTGGCCTGCACTTCAGAACCGTCCCTTCCAAGGCAGGAGGGAGGGCAGAACAGGAGAGGTTTAAGACAGAGGCACCCACTAGGAGGCTATTGCAATAATCCGGGTATGGAGTCATGAGGATGTTCCAGGAGCAGAGAAAAGGAGGGGAACATATTAGAGAGATGCTGAAAGCAGACCATGGCGATAAATGAAATAAAGAGGGTGAGAAACAATGAGGACTCGAGAGTGAAAGTGAAACTACAAACCCAGGAGATGCAGGCAACCCTGCGGGTGTCCCAGAAGAAACTCAGATTTGATCCTAACTGAAAATAAGAGCACAGACTCCATAAATTCTCGTGTACAATTGCCTTTTCCTCAGGTACCGCTCACTGATGAGCATTTCTCCTCTTTTTCAGCTGCACTCCTACCTGAAGAACACCCAGTTTGAGAACGTTGTTGGTGAGCAGGTGTTTGTGGATGAGAATAGACGCAAAGAGGCTCACTATGCCATTATGAACTATATATACTTCAATTTTTACAATGATCATCTTCTGTATGTGGGGGACTTTATCCCAGAAGCTCAGCTCAGTCAAGAGTTTACAATTTGTGCAGATGTCATCGTGTGGGACCCGTGGAGTTCAGAGGTCAGATTCATTTTTATTGTTCTTTTATGCTCCTGAACAGGAAAAATCCTTGACCCATGTGGTGTACTCTCCATTACTGACAGGTGCAGCTGGGTGGAAAAATGGCTAGACTCTAACCCCTGGTTCCGTTTCACTTGTTATAAGCTCATACATGTCTCCCCTGTTTTCTCTTTAGCAATCCTCTTTATTGTTTCTTACATCACTATAATACTTTATTATATTTATACACATCTACATAGGTATATTGTTAAACACACAGAGAAATCTTGTTGCATATATACATACATATGTAAATTTATATCTATGTATAGACGCAAAGAGGCTCACTATGTCCTTATGAACTATATATGTAGTTCAACAAATCTTCAATTTATAGATACCATTTCATATTCCCAGTCTTTGTCATTTCCAATGAAGGCTTAAATATATTTTAATTTGTATTTGTTTTCAACTTAAGTAGGAAAGAATGAAAAAACCTTTAGCTTGTATGCAGCTGAACATAGAGGATTCAATCTATAACTGCGACTTTCCATTTCACATTGCTTACTTTTTTCCTAAAAAATGTGTCTGTGTATCTGTGTGTGTGTGTGTGTGCATGTGTGTGTGTGTGTGTGTGTAAAACACAAGTATCCATGTTCTATCTCTCTTTCGAGGTAAATTGTTTATACTTGCATCTGTTCTTTGTAATTGATTTGAGAAGTTATAGCACGCAAAATGACTTAGATTTCAAAAATGTTCTTGGAAAACCATCACTGTTACTGGGCACAATATTTTCTTAGTTCAACTCATTTTACTTTTTGTTCTTTCATATAACTTTTACCCCGTTTTTCTAAAATCGACCAGGTCTTCATTTCTAATAGCACAACTATTCTCTCACTGTTATATACACCACATCTTGTTCAGTCACAGTGGATAGAGCCCCGACCCTGGAGCCAGGGGGAGCTGAGTTTATGTCCAGTCTGAGTCACTGAACACTGCCTCGATGTTTGACCCTGAGCAAGTCACTTAATCCCAATTCACAAACACACTCACACACACACACACACACACACACACACACACACACTCACAACAAAGTAAGACCAAAGTCTATTAGAAGTCTCTTGTATCATCTCATTATTGAAATGAAACAAGTCCATCACAGCTGATCATTATATAACCTTATTACTTTGTAAAATTTTCTCTGGGTTCTGTTAATTATTATTAATATTATTTCTTTATCTCTGGTACTCCTCAGGAAGGTTTTGTTTTCTTCCTTATCTCTTTAAATTGTAGCTATTTTTGGTTTTACTTGGTCTAGAATCAGGATCACTACTCCTGCTTTTTTTTTTTTACTTCAGCTGAAGAATAATATATTCTGTTCTATTTTTTGCCTTTAATCTGTATGGATATTATTGCTTCACATTCGTTTGTTTCAAACAACATATTGAAGATTCTGGCTTTTAATCCATTCTGCTCTCTACTTCTCTTTTCTGGGAGTGCTCATCAGATTCATATTCATACTTAAGATTACTAACTCTGTATGTCCCAGTGATCTATGTTTTCTACATTATACATTTCTCTCTCCCTTCACCCTTTCCTTTCTCACCAGTGTTTTGCTTCTGATCCTCACATCCCTCAATCTGTTTTCACCCTTTTGAGTCACTTCCCATTTACTTTATCTATATCCTTTCTACTTCTGCCTTCCCTTCTATTAGCTTTCCTTTTTTTCCTTCTACTTCTTTAGACAGTGAAAAAAAATTCAGTATCTAATAAAATATTTAGTATATTCCCCGTGAGCCAAAACTCAAAAGATTAAGAGTCCCTAATGCTCATACCTCTCCCTTCTTTCCCTATAATGTAATAGGTCATGTGTGTCTCCTTGCATGATGTCATATCACTCATTTTACTTCTCCTTTTTCTTCTCCCCATGCAATTATTTTCCACCTTTAATTTCTTTGTTTTCATCAAATTGATGCTAAGTTATTCCTACACCTTCTGCTTAGGTACACTTTCCTTCTTTTTATCCTGATTTAACTTTTTCTGATACTCTTCACTCTTGTATTTGAAATTCACATTTTATTTATAGATTTGGTCTTTTCATTAGAAAAGATTGAAAATTTCCTATTTTATTAAATATCGAATTTCCCTTCAGCAAGATAATGCTTCATTTTTCTGAGTAGCTGATTTTTGATTGTCTACAAACTTTTACCTCCCGCGATGCTTTAATGTAGTAGTTTTTAATCCTGGGTGATACTAATGGGCAGGCCTCAATTTTTGCTTCTGTTTCTGTATTCTTGCAGAATTGTCCCCTTGATTATGGAACTAGCTGCAATATTCCTTGGAGGTTTCATTTTAGGTCACTTTAAGGAATTAATTTGTGGATTCTTTCAATAAATTTTACCTTCTGCTGCTCAAATATCAGGACAGTTTTCCTTGATGATTTCTTGAAAAATGTTTACTGGGCCTTTTATTGATGGTAGTTTTCAGAACATCCACTAATTACTATTTTGTCACTCCTGGTTCTGGTTTCCACATCATTTGTTTCTCCAATGAAATATTTTATATTTTAGTCAAATTTTTCACTTTTAAATTTTATTTCATTGATTCTAGATGTTTAGTTGAGTCATTCATTTCCATTTGTCAAATTCAAAATTTTAGTGCATCACTTTTTTTCTGTGACTCTTTCACCTCCTTTTGGATTTGGCAAATTGTACTTCAGAAGAATTTTTGTTCTATGGCTTTTTTTTTCATTTCTCCAATTTTATTTTTAGTTGTTATTTTCTTTTTCAATTTCCTCAAATTGATTTTTAAGAAATAATTATCTTTTATATTTTTTTCCCATTTTCCCAATTTTGTGTCTGTGTGTGTCTGTGTGAGGAGTTGTTTCTTCTAGACATTTGCCTATTTTCAATTCCAAGCTTGGGTTCTTATTCCCAAATTGTCATAAATTTCCTTCATAATTCTTATTCCTGCAAATTTTTTCTCACATCTCTTTTTTAAGAATTTTTTAAAGCTTTTTCAAGAGAGTTCATATCCCCTCTGAGATTTGACTCATAGGCATTTTGCCATTGTTATCCTCTTCCAGGCTTCTATTATGATCTTCCCTGACTACATAATATCTCTCTATGGTCAGAGTTTTTGGTGCTCATCTGCTCACTTTTCAAATTTGAGCTCTGTTCCTTGGACACACAAGAGATGGTCTCAAGCTTCTTTTAGAAGAACAAGGGTCTCTTACTATGTGGGGGCAAGGATTCTGCAGACTTTGCCATTGGGCTGCTTGCTGAAGTTCACTGACTCCCAGGTTCTCTTCAGTGTTTGCCCTGGGGGTCTCACAGTAGAACTGCTGATGTGCTGGCTCTCTGGATGAGGACACAGTAGGCACAGTTGCTGTACTTTGGCTAAGAGCCTCTCACTAAATTCCCAATGCTGGACTTCTTCTGGCTATTCCTAGATGTATCTCCCCTCCCTCCCCCCCACTCTGCTGGACCATGATCCACCTGTGCTGTCCTGTCCTGAAGGCATTCCAATATATCTTAAGCTGAAAAATTACATTCCAAATGTTTCTGGGTTCTGTCACTCCAAAACCCAGTCCGGCACTTGATCTGCCAAAAGTGTTATGTTTGGTTTTTCATTGAGTGCACTGATTCCTTCAATTTCTCTTTCATCACTTATTAATGAAGAAAACATTTCCAGTACAATATTGCATAATAGTGGTGTGAATGGACATGCTTGTTTAACCCTTGATTTTATTAGGAATATTTCTAGGCAATCAAAATTCACATAACTTTGGGAACGGCACTTGCAGAATAATGGCCTTCCCCAAGGAGAAGCTTCAGGGTCTTGTTGAGATATCTCCCACATCTATGACTGAAACAAGGGAAGTCTTCTTCTCTGTAATTATGCAATATATGGACTATCTCATAAAGAACCAGGGTGTGAAATACATTTTTGGGAATGGTTCTGTAGGAGAAGGTTTGTTACTGAGTGTTGCAGAAGAGAGGGTGACAAATGGAAAGAGTAAGTTGGACCATGTGATCATCCATATACACTCCTAATTATGTATCTGTGGAGATGGTTATCAAAGCCAGAATGGCAAAAAAAAAAAAAGCTGCGTTTTTCTTCACAAACATAAATAGCTGTCAGTTAAAAATGTTTATTGCATTCCCCTGTCACCATCTTAGATTCCCTCTGCCATATGTAGTCCCAGTTGTCCTGCTGGATTCAGGAAGTTGCCTTTGGAGGGGAAGCCTCCTTGTTGCTTCAGCTGCTCCCCATGCTCAGAAGGAGAAATCTCCAGCCATATGGGTGAGTTACAGCAAGGAGCTCGCTTCTTACCGCCCGTGCTAGTGAAAAAGACTAAGAGGATATTCTTTTGTCTCAATTTTGCAGAAATGTCGCAGTCTCTGTAAATGATTATATGAGTCAGAGAAAGAGCAAAAGTTAGGAACTTTACCCATAAGATAAAGTGTGAAAACAAGGATGCCCATTCTCACCAACATTATGAATCTTTGTACTAGAAATGTTACCTTTAGCAATAAGAGACCAAAGTGAAATTGAAAATTAATGTAAGCAATGAAAAAACCAGTATCACACTTTGCAGGAGATTTGGTATGTTTAGAGAATTCTTGAAAATCAACAAAAACTACTTGAAACATTTTCAACACAATCGGTGGATAGAAACCAAACCCACATATATCACTGCCATTTTCATGTTATAAAAAAAGGCCAGGAATGAGAGGTAGAAAGAAAAATCCCAGATAAGTGTAAACAAGACAAAATATGTGGAAGTCAACTTGCCAAGTCAAAGCCAGGAACTGTACAAACACAATGACATGGTAAATTTTTCCTGCTGCAAAATGAGAAAGATAATAGACAGGAAGAAATTGTTCATCATCTTATTTCTTTGATGAACTGCCATCACTTACCATTTTATTCCTACATAGTTTGCCATGGATATACACAAAGGTAAAGATTAAAAACAATATATACAAGTGTCTCTGCATTTGTATGTATATTTGTAAAATATGTAAATATATAAGTTTATAGATAAAGGAGTGAGAGAGATGTCTTTGCAAGAAATAGAAAGGGAGAAACAGATAGATGTTGAGAGACAAAGGCAGAGGTAGAGATAGAAAGAAATGAATAGAGAAACAGAAATCGAAACAGAGATGTTGAGCTGGAGAAGGCAAAAGCAAAGAAAGTTACCTGATGGGGGAATTGTATTCCACACATTATAGATTGCAGACTTTTCTCTAACTTACGGGTCTGGTTTCAGCAGAAAATTTACTCAAAACTGACCAAGAGCTGAAAACTAGCAAAGTCTTCAGAGATCATGGTTCATGTCCCATAAGAAACCCAGAGCCATTAGCTGACTCTGTAAGCTCCATAGGAGCCATCCAAATGCTATTACCCCTTTCTACTGATGATCCAGTATTGCCTTTCCCTATTTCATTGTTCTAATGCTTTATGGTATTGAACAACATTGTAACAAAAAAGTCAGACATAGTGAGCAATGCTGAACAAATTGGCCTTTTCCCTCTGACATTTTAATCAACAGACTTGAAAGCAGGGATAGCCCTGGGACTGGACCTGGGACCTGTGGTTAGAGGGAACACCTGCAGCAGGAACCATCTCTACTTAAGAAGGTCAGGTATTTAGCTGGGCCTTGTTTTCTGGGAGATACCAAAACCATTGTGGAGCAGAGTGACTTCCACAACATTAAAAGGGCATCTGCCCTTTCATGGCCATCACCTGTTTTCATCACACGGCACATGGAGTGACATCAGCTCAGCTCAGGAGGTTAAGAAATGAGACATGGGATAAGGAAATCACCACGTGGGTCACAGGACTTGTGGAGTCAACACTGCATCCTAAGCTCCAAGCAGAATGGATGCTGCCATGGCTTATTCAATAGCATTGCATTTGAGTCTGGCCTTACATGGTTTTGAATCCAAGAGAGAGGGGAAAACAGGAAACCAGAGAAAAGGCTGCTTCTGTGAGAAGATCCTACAATTACAAAATTTAGATGATCCCTTAATCTCATCTGCTGCCTTAGTGGGGCACACATGGGTCTCTCCCCTGCAATGAGGGCAAATTCTTGTGATCATGATAAAAATTGTAAAAACCATTTAAATAGAGGCTCAATTATGTGCTACATATGTTCTTTCTCCTGTGATGCTCATAATAATCTTATGAATATGGTGTGATTATTATCCTTATTTCCCTGAAAAGAAAAAAAAGACAGACCAAAGCATATTATTTACCCAGATACATAACAACTGTGTTTCTGAGGCAGGGTGTAAACTCTGACTTTCTTGACTTCAAGTCCTATTCATATCCAGTAGTCATTTACTTAGTGATAATTCATAGTAAAATTGAAACAGTTGAGGGTAATTTGTGACATAGCTGGCATGTCTCTTTGGGTTTTCACTACAGATGTGTCAGGGGCAATAAAAGATTTCTGAAGATCATAAACAAAGAGGGAGAATCAATGAGGAGAAAATAATAATTTTGAGGCAACAGGGAGACTGCTGATAGAAATCAGGGGCCTAGTGTGTCATTGAAGCATTCGAGATACTAATTTCAGGTCTCATGGACCTGAAAGCTATGGTTAAAATAAGGTCAATCCAATATTCCAAATACTAGTGAAAAAATCCAACTGAGGATCCAAAGAGAACTTTTCTTTAAATTAATTGATGAAATGAAGATATTAATGGGTTATCATTTTCACTATTGAATACATCCTGGAAAGGCTTGATTTCTCTTGGGATTCATAAAAGGAATACTTCCAAAACAAAAGAAACAGGTTTTCTATAAGAAACTTGCCAGCTGTTTAAGAAGTCTTTAATTAGTCAATTAAGAGTCATTTAGTATGAGAAGAACTTGGTCATAAATAAAGGGTTAGAGTGATAAAAAGGAAGTGAATCCTTCATTCAGGGAGCTTCTATTCCAACAGAGGAGACAAGAATCCACACACTGTCTGTATCTACCAAGGAAATGTTTAAAATTCATAAAAATCGGTTGTGGAAAGGTGTAAACAGGGAGCTGCAAAGAATGAGGAGGTATTGAAACAGGCAGCTCTTCAACTTGAGTTGTTGCCCAACACAACACAGAAGTAATCTGGAATATTTGATATGAAGGGGCTCCACTGTCTAAGGTTATTGTCCTTAGTGATTAGGTTAAGAAAAAAAGGTGTCATCTCTTATATAAAAGGAATAAAGAGAACTTGAACCCAAGCCAACAGTGATCAAAGACTTGAATAGATTTGTTCTGGCCAGTGTACTGTACCAAGTGACTTACCAGTGATTGTGTCATCCAGTAAAGAGAGAATGGGGTTTTGCATATAGTGGAAGCAGAAGGAATTGCTGCAGATCTCGGGAAGATTTCCTACTGTGGGAATGAAGAGAAATATTTTAATCTAAACTTAAGTCCTTGTTTGTCTCCTGCAGATGCTGAGCAGTGTAAGAAGTGCCCAGAGGATGAGTATCCCAATGAGCAGAGAGATCACTGCCTCCCCAAGTCTGTGACCTTCCTGGATGTGAATGAACCCTGGGGGACGGCAGTGACAGTTGTAGCTGTTTCACTCTCATTGCTCACGGCCCTGGTTCTGTGGGTCTTTGTGAAGTTCCAAGACACTCCCATAGTCCAAGCCAATAACAGGAACCTCAGCTACCTGCTCCTCACCTCCCTTTCCTTCTGCTTCCTTTGCTCCTTGCTCTTCCTGGGCCGTCCCACAACTGCTTCCTGCCTTTTCCGACAAACAGTATTTGCAGTTGTGTTCACAGTGGCTATTTCCTCCATTCTGGCCAAAACCATCATAGTAGTTCTGGCTTTCAGGGTGACAGGGCCAGGGAGCAGGATGCGGATGTTCCTTCATCCCAGAGTGCCCTACTGTGTGGTTCTCATCTGCTCCGGAGTCCAAGGGCTTTCCTGTGCCATCTGGTTGGGGACCCATCCCCCCTTTCCAGAAGCAGACACAAGCTCTGAATCCAGGCACATCATCCTCACATGTAACGAGGGCTCCGCCTTTGCATTTTACTGTGTCCTGGGCTACATGGGCTTTCTGGCCCTGGGCAGCTTCACCATAGCCTTCCTGGCCAGGAACCTGCCCGATGCCTTCAACGAAACCAAGTTCATCACATTCAGCATGTTGGTGTTTTGCAGCGTCTGGGTCTCTTTCCTCCCCACGTATCAGAGCTCCAAAGGGAAAGCCGTGATGATCGTGGAGATCTTCTCCATCTTGGCCTCCAGTGCCGGGTTACTGGGCTGCATTTTTATTCCCAAATGTTTTGTGATTCTTCTGACATCATGGGAAAATAACACAAAACAGACCAAGAATCAAAGGAGTTCCAGGAGCAAGAATTCTATTTTTTTTTAATTTGATATCTTTGTTTTCCCCCGTTCCATATGAAACAACATTTTAAACTTTTTTTTAATGCTTTGACTTCCGCATTCTCTCCCTTCTTTTCCAACCCCAGAACCATTGAGATATCACATGTGCAGTTACACAAAATATTTATACAAATGTCTTGTTGAGAAATACATGTGTATCATTCCTTGGATTAATAAAAAGAATCCTTCAAATAATATTTTTACAAACTGTGTGACATCAACAGTTTCATCATAACACCTTCAGAGTAGTTTGGATCACTGTGTTGTTGCAAAAGCAAAGTTATTTGCAGGTGACCACTCCACTCTATTGCTTGACTTTGTGCACATTACATTTCAGTTTGCTCATGTTCATGTCTATCCTTCCAGATTTTTCTGGTCATCATAGTTACAGAATCATCAAAGTATTCCATCCCAATTACATACCACACTTTCTTCAGCGATTCCGCATTTGATGGGAATTCCCTCAATTTCTAATTCTTTCCCCAAGAACAGAGGTCACATCAATATTTTTGTATGGATATTTCCCTTTCCTTTTTTTCTTAATCCCTTTTGGATTTCAAACCATGTAGTGTTAGTTTTAGGTGGATGAATTTGTCTAACTTTAGTGCCTTTTCAACATATATCATATATTTTAATCAATATCTATTGGGGGCTGGCTCATATTTTAATATATTTCAATCATTTATCTATACGTTTGAGAAAAACTGGCTGCAGCAAAGAAAGTTGCTTCAAAATTTTGTTCACAATGATTATTGCTGACTATATATTTCCCCGTTTATTTGTTTTTTTTTTCAGTTTATCCCTCATGAAAGGGTTTTACTTTTCACCACACAGTTCACAATATTCCCTCTCTTTTCTCACCGTAGCCCCTGCTCTTATTCCTTTACCCCCTACGATCTTGCAAAATAATATAGAATTCTATATCTATGTTGAGTGTGCATGTTATTTCCTCTTAACAGTCAATTCGAATAAGTGTAATATTCACTCTCTATATATCCCCTCCTTCCTTCCCCTCTACTAAATACTTTATGTTGCTTTTTTAATAGAAGATAATTTATGCCATCCTCCTTCTCCCTTTCCCTTTCTCCCAACACATTCCAGCAATCCTTTAATTTAATGTAATTTCTATCATCAACTATTCTTTCATATTCATATTCAATTCACACCTATGCACTCGGTTTGTATATACTCCTAACTTCCCTAATAACAGGAAATCTCTCGTGAAATACAAAGATCATCCTCTCATGTAAGAATGTAAACAGATAAAACAGGTTAATTTCCTTATGATTTCCATTTCCTGATTAACTACTTGTGCTTCTCCCAAATTCTGTATTTGAAAGTCAGTTTTTCTGTGCAGCTCTGGTCTTTTCACAACAAATACTTGGAATTCCTTATTTCCCTGAGCTCCCACCTTTTCCTAAATGTTTCATCAGTTTTACTGGGCAGGTGATTCCTGGTTACACAATCCTAGCTCTTTGCTGTATAGAAATTCATATTCCAAATACTCTGATACTTTAAAAAAAAAAGTGACAAAATCTCGTGTATCCTGACTGTCTTCTCACTATACTTGAATTCTTTCTTTGAAGATATTTGCAATAATTTCCTGTTTACCTAAAAGTTCTGGAATTTGACAGCCCTATTTCTGGACATTTCCTTTTTGAATTCTTCAGACAGTGATCAGTGATCAGAGACCATTTCTCTATTACCTTCTAGAATACCGAGAGTTTTCCTGGATAATATCTTACCAGAAGATGTCTAGGAAGTCCCATAATTTTAAAATGATCTCTGCTGGATCATTGTTTTTTCAGTGAGATAAATCACATTGTTTTCTACTTTTTCATTATTTACATTTTGATTGATGGTGTCTGGATTTCTCATAAAGACATTAGCTTCCATTTCACCAATTATATGTTATATTTTTGCCAAGACAGCAGCGGATTCAGAGTTATCGCTCCTTGTTTGCTGGCATCAATCCAGGGCTGGGACTTTGCTGGCTTGATCTATACCACTCCTGAGCTCCTACCTCACAATAGCCCTTTCCTGATGGCAAGTTGTCTTAGGTTAGAAAAATGTTCCAGTCCATCTTTTTTTTTCTCAGTAATAACACCTAAAATGTATTTGTCATCATTTTAAAGGAATTTGGAGCATTTGCTGTGAAACCTGAAGTGAGTTCATTCTTTAGTCGGCCTTCTGAGCTCTTGGTTCAAAATGGTTTGGGAGCATAGAATAGCATTTCTTTTTCTTTCTTTCTTTTATTTTTTTTTCTTTATTAAAGCTCGTTATTTTTAAAAATATATGCATGGGCAATTCTCCAACCTTGACCCTTGCAAAACCTTGTGTTCCAATTTCCCCCCTTTTATTATCCCCTCCCTGAGATGGCAAGTAGTCCAGTATATGTTAAACATGGTAGAAATATGGATTAAATTCAATATGTTCATACATATTTATACAATTATCTTACTGTGCAAGAAAAATCAAATAAAACCAGAAAAAATATAGACAAAATAAAATGCAAGCAAAGAACAACAAAATAGTGAAAATGTTCTGTTGGGAAGCACACTCAGTTCCCACAAGCCTCTCTCTGGTTGTAGATGGCTCTCTTTATCACTAAACCATTGGATCTGGTCCGAAGCATCTCATTGTTGAAGAGAGCCACGTCCTCCTGAATTGATCATCATATAACCTTGTTGTACTCTTTTCACACACCATCAGTTCATGTCAGTCTCTCCAGGCCTCTCTGAAATCGTCCTGCTGGTTGTTTGTTATAGAACAATAATTAGAATAGAGTTTCTGGGAGATATTTCTGGGAATAACCGGCTTGAAGAATGTAATGGGAACAAGGCCATCATGAAGTACCCAATTTAGGACTCTGTTACAGTAAGTAGATTGTTATGACCAAGTGCTACAAGTTATGATTGTTACATTCAGCAGACTGACTGCTAATCACTGTTTAATGTTCATGTCAAGCTGCAAGGAAGGGGAGGATGTATATCTGTAATCTTGAAGCAGGCAGTAAGTAACCTGAAGACTCTATTATTGTTGCAATATTAGTTTAGAGAAAATATAGACTCTGGCTCTCAGATCAATAAATGGAATGCATAGATGGTACCTGGCTGGCTCCTGTACTTTCCTTTCCACTCTCATCCTATTTGGGGGAGCGGGAGCAGCATCCACACTGGCACTCAACTAGACAGGGACCTGAATGCCATTGCGAAGGAGAGTGACCTCTTGGTGAGCTCAGGGATTAAGGTAAGAGGGGAAATTATTTTAGCTCCAGGCTAACACAAGTATTAGATATAAGTAAATTTGAGTTTTGTACCACTGATATCTATATAGTGCACATATTGAATCAGAATGGGGCAAAAGCAATCAGGTGACAGGGACTGAGAATGTTATCAGAAAGTCTTAAAGAAGCAAGTAAAGGAAAAAGATTTGGAAATGACTACAGGACAGTTACAGGAATTTTTAGAGTTTATAGAAAAATGCTAGTTTGGGTTTTCACAAGAAGAAACAATCCATGGAAAGAAATGGAAGACAGAGGGAAAATCAATGAGGGAATATTTTAGAGAAACAGGGCCAGGAGTTTTTCCAGTTCCTATATTTTCTATTTGAAATATTTTGAAAAAAAAAGCAGGAGAGGATAGCACAGTTACTGTTAATATCTTACAAAAGAGTAGAAAGAGAATATTAAAAGGTTTTGGGAGTACAGGAAAAGAGGTGTTCGGGATGCAATCGATAACTGATTCTAGGCCACTTTTATAGTTGGAAATAGAAGGAAAACTCTTTGAAGGGTCGGTGGACACAGGAGCTGATAAATCAGTGATGTCACAGTGCTTTTGGTCACAAGCTTGGCCAACATACAAGAGCACAAACCTTTCCAAGGTGTACAGGCTAAATGGCTATTGTGGAGAAAGGAGAAAAAAGAACGGCAGTTCCAAACTGAAGTTCTTCAGACACTCCCTGTTCATTTATGGGGGAGAGATTTGCTAAAAGGGATGAATGTGCATAAAATTTTTCATAGGGGTCACTGACCAGAAAGAATATGTATGAAAACACGGGAGCCTAACATCAAATGGAAAGGAGAACCCCCAAACGGGTGGATCTTTGGCCCCTAACAAATGAAAAAACCAAGGCCCTTTGGGAAAATTGCCAACAATTACACTTTGGGTACATAAAGCAATCCACTAGCCCATGGAATCCCCCAGATTCACTACAAAAAAGAAATCAGGAAAATGGAGAAAGTTAAAAGATTTATTCAGAGTAATAATAGAAGGGAATCTATGGGCGGCTTATACCCAGGACTTCCCTCACCCAATGTTATCACTAGGAATGACACAGATGGATCATTGACGTCAAGGACTGTTTTTATTCATTTAAGATGGGAAGACTGTCCATATTTTGCATTTTCAACACCTTCCACACATGTGAAGGAACCTTACTTAAGATTTCAACAGCAAGTCCTTCCACGGGATATAAAAACACACCTACTATGTGTCAACAGAACGTGGCAGAAATTAGAGCTCCTGTCAGAACCAAGGAAGAGGAGCACGCATTGTGCATGACATGGATGACGTCCTATGGGCCCATTCTGATCGGGATATTGTACAACAGATACTGAGACACAGCTTCTGCTCTGGGAATTGTCCGCGGATCCCAGGTCTGGAGCTGCCCAACATGTCCAGGGAAAGGTTGTCCTGCCCCCGGCACAGTGGGGGCCTATGGGATCTCTCTCACAGGGAGGGATGCCGGCTCCTGTCTGCATGGGACGGTCAGTGGTCCAGCCCTGCTGACACTGGGTGAGTCCCCGGACGGAAGCCGAAGGAAAGCTGCAGGAGAAAGGGCTCGTGCTGGGAA
>NC_067398.1:723455265-723483301 GCF_016432865.1 Antechinus flavipes
AGGGAAAAGTTAAGAGTCATAAGGAAAACTTCAAGAAAGGGAAGGAATTCAAAAGAGAGAGGAGATCCTAATAAGAGTTTGTGACGCAAGTGGGACCCTTAAGATTAATACTACAAAAGGGTAGTGAGGCAAGAAAAAAAATAGCATAATCTGGGCATAGTAGGTGGCAACCTACTAATCTACTAAGAATCAAATCACAAAAAAAAATAAGAAAAAATTAAAGTGGTAAATAGAATCGGGTTAGATGTGATAGATGTTTGAAGAACCACTGAATGGTGACAGAAAGGAGTATACTTTCTTCTCAGCAGTTCATGGAAGCTATACAAAAATTGACCATATATTAGGACATAAAGACTTCAAAATTAAATGCAGGAAGGCAGAAATAGTAAATGCTTTCTTTTCAGATCACGATGCAATAAAAACTACATTCAGCAAAAAGTTAGGGTAAATAGACCAAAAAGTAATTGGAAACTAAATAATCTCATCTTAAAGAACGATTGGTGAAACAGCAAATTATAGACACAATTAACAATTTCATTCAAGATAATGACAATGATGAGACATCATACCAAAATTGTGGATGCGGCCAAAGCAGTGATAAGGGGAAATTTTATATCTTTAGAGGCTTACTTGAATAAAATAAAGAGAAGATCAATGAACTGTGCTTGCAACTTCAAAAGCTAGAAAAAGACTAAATTAAAAACCCCCATCAAATACTAAGGTTGAAATTCTAAAATTAAAAGGAGAAATTAATAATATTGAAAGTAAAAAAACTATTGAATTAATAAATAAAACAAAGAGTTGGTTTTGTGAAAAACCAATAAAATTGATAAACCTATGGCAAATCTGATTAGAAAAAAAGAAAGAGGAAAATAAATTGTTATTCTAAAAAATGAAAAGGGGAAACTTTCCACCAATGAAGAAGAAATTAGAGCAACAATAAGGAGGTACTTTGCCCAACTCTATGCCAATAAATTTGATAACCTAAGTGAAATGAATGACCACTTCCAAAAATATTGGCTCCCCAGATTAACAGAGGAGAAGTAAATTGTTTCCATAGTCCCATTTCAGAAAAAGAATTTTAAAAAGCTATTAATCATCTCCCTAAGAAAACATCCCCAGGACCAGATGGATTTACATGTGAATTCTACAAACATTCAAAGAACAATTAGCCCCACTGCTATATAAGCCATTTGATAAAATAGGGAATGAAGGAGTCCTACCAAATTCCTTTTCTGACACAGACATGGTACTGATACCTAAACCAGCTAGGTTGAAAACAGAGAAAGAAAATTATAGACCATTTTTCCTAATGAAATTGATGCTAAAATCTTAAATAAGATATTAGCACAAAGACTACAGAAAACATCTCCAGGATAATATACCATGATCAAGTAGGATTTGTACCAGAATGCAGGGCTGGTTCAATATTAGGAAAACTATCAGGATAATTGGCCACATTAATATCCAAATTATCAAAAACCCTATGATCCTCTCAATAGATGCAGAAAAAGCATTTCATAAAATCCAACATCCATTCCTACTAAAAAGCACTTGAGAGTATAGGAATTAAATGGACTTTTCCTTAAAATAATCAGTAGTAACTATTTATCAGTAAGCATCATATGTAATGGGGATAAACTGCAAACATTCCCAAAAAGATCAGGAGTGAAAAAAGGTTGCCCACTATCACCATTACTATTCAATATTGTATTAGAAATGCTAGCTTTGGCCATAGGAGCTGAGAAAGAGATTAATGGAATTAGAGTAGGTAATGAGGAAACCATGCTATCACTCTTTGCTGATGATATGATAGTATACTTAGAGAATCCCAGAGATTCTACTAAAAAGCTATTACCAAAATCCATACCTTTAGCAAGTTACAGGATACAAAATAAACCCACATAAGTCCTCAGCATTCTTATATATTACTAAAAAAAATTCAACAGTTAGAGTTACAAAGAGAAATTCCATTTAAAGTAACTACTGACAGTATAAAATATTTAGGAATCTATCTGCCAAGGGAAAATCAGAAAGTATATGATAAAAGTACAACACTCTTTCCACACAAATAAAGTCAGATCTAACCAATTGGAAAAATATTAAATGCTCTTGGATTGGGCGAGCCAATACAATGAAGATGACAGTATTACCTAAACTTATTTATTTATTTAGCACTATACCGATTAGACTTCCAAAAAAGCTATTTAAATGACCTAGAAAAAATAACAACAAAGTTCATAAAGAAAAACAAAAGGTCAAGTATTTCAAGGAAATTAAAAAAAATCAAATGAAGGTGGCCTAGCTGTACCAGATCAAAAATTATACCATAAAGCAGCAGTTACCAAAACCATTTGGTACTGGTTAGGAAATAGGCTCGTTGATCAATGGAATAGGTTAGGTTCAAAGGACAAAATAGCCAGTAACTTTAATAATCTAGTGTTTGACAGATCCAAAGACCCCAGATTTTGGGATAAGAACTCAGTTTGACAAAAATTGCTGGGAATTTTGGAATTAATATGGCAGAAACTAGGGATTGACCCACACTCAAGAACATACACCAAAATAAGATCATAATAGGTTCATGACCTAGGTATAAAGAATGAGATTATAAAGAAATTGGAAGAGCATAGGATCGTTACTTCTCAGACCTGTGGAAGAGGATGGAATTTATGACCAAAGAAGAACTAGAGATCATTATTGATAACAAAATAGAAAAATTTGTTTATATCAAATTGAAAAGTTTTTGTACAAACAAAACTAATGCAGATAAGATTAACGGGAAGCAATAAACTGGGAAACCATTTTTATAGTCAAAAGTTCTGATAGAGGCCTCATTTCCAAAATATATATAGGGAATTGCCTCTACTATATAATAATTATATTATTATATGACTATAATTTATAAATCAAGTCATTCTCCAATTGATAAATGGTCAAAGGATATGAACAGACAATTCTCAGATGAAGAAATTGAAACTAGCCATATGAAAAGATGCTCCAAGTCATTATTCATCAGAGAAATGCAAATTAAGACAACTCTGATATACCACTACACACCTGTCTGATTGGCTAGAATGACAGGGAAAGATAATGCGGAATGTTGGAGGGCAAAACTGGGACACTGGTATAGTGTTGGTGGAATTGTGGATACATCCAGCCATTCTGGAGAGCAATTAGGAATGATGCTCAAAAAGCTATCAAACTGTGCATACCCTTTGACCCAGCAGTATTGCAACTAGGCTTATATTCCAAAGAAATTTTAAAGAAGGGAAAGGGACCTGTATGTGCAAGAATGTTAGGCAAAAGGTGTAGGAATAAGTTAACATCAATGTGATGATATAAAAAATAAATTAAAGCTGGAAAACAACTGCAATGGGAAAAGAAAAAGGGGAAGTAAAATGAGCTAAATGACATCATTCAAAGAGGCACACATGGCCTATTACAATATAGGGAAAGAAGGGAGAAAAATGAGTATTGGTGGACTCTCAATCACCTGGGTTTGGACTCACAAAGGGAAAATCCTACATATTTTATTACATACTGAAACTTTTTTCACTGTGTATAGAAGTAGAAATGGGACTGGGAAAGGAAAAAAAGAAAGTTATTAGAAGGATAGCCAGAAGTAGGAAGGAAAGGGATAAAGAAAATGGGAAGTGACTGAAAAGGGGAGGGCATATTGTGGGATGTGAGGATCAGAAGCAAAACACTGGTGAGGAAGGAAGGGTGAAAGGAGAGAAAAGTATAATGGGAAAAACATCAATTAATGGGAAATAGGGAGTTAGTAATCTTAAGTATGAATATTAATGTGGTGAGCACTCCCAGAAAAGAGAAGTAGAGAGCAGAATGGATTAAAAACCAGAATCCTCAATATGTTGTTTGCAACAAACAAATGTGAAGCAAAAATATACCTACAGATTAAAGATAAACAGTAGAACACAATATATTATTCTTCAGCTGAAGTAAAAATAAAAGCAGGAGTAATGGTCCTGATCCTAGATCAAGTAAAAGCAAAAATAGTTACAATTTAAAGTGATAAGGAAGAAAACAAAATCTTCCTGAGGAGTAGCAGAGATAAAGAGGTAATATTAATACTAATGAATAGAACCCGGTGAACATTTTACAAAGTAATAAGATTATATGAGGGTCAGCTGGATGGACTTGTTTCATTTCAACAATTGAGATGGCAGAACATAATTCTAATAGACTTTGGTCTTGGTTGTGAGAGTGTGTGTGTGTGTGTGTGTGTGTGTGTGTGTGTGTATGTGTGTTGTGTGAATTGGATTAAGTGACCGCTCAGGCCAACCATCTAGACAGTTCAGAGACTCAGACTGGATGTAAACTCAGGTCCCCTGGCTCCAGGATCGGTGCTCTATTCACTGTCACTAAACAAGATGTGATGTATATAACAGTGAGAGAATAGTGTTATGCTGTTAGACATGATGAACTGGGTGATTTTAGAAAAACAGGGTAAAAATTGCATGAAATAACAAAAAGTAAAATGAGTTGAACTAGAAAATACTGTTCACAGTAATAGCAATGGTTTTCTAAGAACACTTTTGAAGTCTAAGTCATTTTATGTGCTATCACTTCTAAAATCAATCACAAAGGACAGATGCAAGTATAAACAATTTACCTCCCAAAAAAGATAGGACATGGATACTTTTGTTTTACATACACACATTCACACACACAGATACACAGATACATTTTTAGGGAAAAAGTAAGCAATGCGAAATGGAAAATGATGGTTATATATGAATCTTCTATGTTGTGCTGCATACAAGCTAAAGGTTTTTTCATTCTTTCCTATATAAGTTGAAAAGAAAGACAAATTAAAATATATTCATGCCTGCTTTGGAAATGGCAAAAAATGGGAATATGAAATGGTATTATATTTATAGATATCTATGTGAATACATAGATATAAATTTACATATATATGTATATATATGCAACAAAATTTCTGTGTTTTTAACAATATATCTGTTAATGTGTATAACTATAATAAAGCATTATAATGCTGTAAAAAATGATAAAGAGGATTGCTACAGAGAAAACAGGGAAAACATGCATGAATTTATGACAAGTGAAACAAAATCAGGCCTACAGTCTATCCATTTTCCCACCCAGCTGCACCTTTCAATTATGGAGAGTACACCATATAAGTCAAGGATTCTTCCGCTGTTTAGGAGCATAAAGTAACATTAACAATGTGTCTGACCTTTGAACTCCACAGGTTCCACACTATGACATTTGCACAAATTGTAAAATCTTGACCGAGCTGAGCTTCTGGATAAAGTCCCCCACGTAGAGAACATGACCATTATCATAATCAAAGTATATGTAGTTCATAAGGGCATAGTGAGCTTCTGTGCGTCTGTTCTCATCCACAAACACCTGCTCACCAACAATATTCTCAAATTGGATGTTCTTGAGGTAGGAGTGCAGCTGTAAAAGAGGAGAAATGCTCATCCACGAGCGGTACCAGAGGAACGGCAATTGTACACAAGATTTTATGGAGTCTCGTGCTCTTATTTTCAGGTGGGATCAAATCTGAATTTCTTCTGGACATGGAAATGACCCTCTGATACCCGCAGGGTTGCCTGCATCTCCTAGTTTTGTAGTTTCAGTTTCACACTCAAGTCCTCATTGTTTCCCACCCCCTTTATTTTATTTATTGACAAGGTCTCTCTAATATGTTCCCCTCCTGTTCTTTGCTCCTGGAACATCCTTATGACTTCACACCCAGATTATTGCAACAGCCTCCTGATGGATGCCTCTGACTAAACCTCTCCTGTTCTGCCCTCCCTCCTGCCTTGGAAGGATTGTTCTGATGTTCAGGCCAGACCATGGCTCTCCCATCCTTGATAATCTGAAGTGGTTTTCTCCCATCTCCAGGATTAACTATCAAACCATTTGTGTGACATTAAAGGCACTTGGTGTAAAGCAGGAGCTCAATTCAGCAGCCACTGAATACACAACACCCCAAGAAACAGCAGAAGTGGCAGACATTGCAGGAGTTCTTGACCACACATGGTAAGAGGTTAAAGAGCTTGTCAGAAGGTATTACAAGGTCTCTTTTAAAGCACTGGGCTAGAACTCAGTTGCTTTGCTAGGACCCAGATCGAGCGCACCTTCCTGGCTCACAGTCTGAGAGTGAGGAAGAGAACTAGCATATGACAACATTTAGCAATAGCGAATATGGATCTCCTCACAATTGCAGGCAGGAAAAAGTGCTTGTGTTACTCACAGAACAGAAAGAGGCCATGACATTAATAAACACATTTCTTCTAAGATCAGACAACCTTGGAAGAAGTGAAATATCCAGCTCCCTTGAAGAATCTCTGAAAATAGCTGTACAAACTCCTGAAGCTTGGGCCATTGGCTCTTTTACCCTGGAAACAGGGCACTACTCTAGTAAACAGTAAAGTCAAATAATCACCTGGGGAAATTGGTAAACAACAGAAAATGGCTCTGATCATAGAAAAATACTATGATGAACAGGAAGATGAAAAATCCACAATAAAAAGAAAATAACAACGTTAAAACTCCTTTATCAACTAAATCTGCAACATAAGTAAGAATTGTCTAAAAGTCACAGAAGGCTTAAAATTTTTCAGAAGGGAGGTACAGACATAATTATGAAGAAAATGAGACAGATGTAAAAGAAAGTAGAAAAAGACAATAGAGGAGAACGATGCCTTAAAAATCAGAATTGGATAAATTACACAGAAATACAGAGGAACACTGAGGAGAATATCTCCTTAAAAATTAGAACCAAGAAGGTAGAACTTAATGACATCTTGCGAAATAAAAGAAAAAGCCAAAAGGAAAAAGAATGGAAAACAATAGGCAACATCCCCATACAAAATGCTGAACTGGAAAACAGAGAGAAGAGAGACCATTTAACATTATGAGATTACATGAGTTCTACAATGAAAAAGAACATGGATTCTATCTTTCAAGAAAATATCAAGTAAATTTCTCTTGTATTCTAGAAAATGAATGTAAAATAGAGTATGAAAGAAGCCACAGATCATCTACTGAAAAAGATCCCCAGAGGAAATCACCAGGGACATTTTAGCCCAATTCTAGATCTCCAAAAAAAGGAGCAAATAGTGCAAGGATGCAGAAAGAAGCACATCTTATATGTTGGAGCTACAGTCAGGATGATAAACGAGCCCTCATTTTCTTAATTGAAAGATCAGGAATAGGATAAATTTGCAAAAAAAAAAAAAAAAAAAAAAGGATCTGGTTTACAACTAAGAATCACCTACCCAGAAAACCTCAGTTCAGTCTTTCAGGAAAAAAAAAGGGTTCTCAATGAAATAAAGTGTCTTCAAATATTTATGATAAAAAAAGTCCAGAACTGAATTGGAAATATAAAATGTAAGCTTATTTACATCTCTAAGACTCTAGGAAAGAAGTTTAATTTTAGTTTTATATGCAATTTGACAAATATTGGAAACCAACAATAAAATCATTGAGGAATATACAATCAGAATCATTTTAGAAATTGCAAAGTCTTCAGTGTCTCCCATGTCCCAATTCTTGCTAAAATACATACTCAAAAAATCATCACTAAAAAGGCACCCCACTTTCCATGTTACCTGCCATGGATGAGGCAATGCAGATTCTTCATTTCCCAGGGATCTTTCCATCACTATTTCATGGAGAGCCCATGCCACAGCATAAAAAGCATTATAGATGTTGTAACTCAAGGTGGATGTTGGCGTTTCCACAGGGTAAAAAGGTAAATGTTCCATGGAGGCATTTGGTAAATATAAATCTTGCTCTGGGATATCTGGTTGATCTGAGCATTTCAAAGGTGATGGCCTATATTCTTTAAGAAGAGAAAACCTCTTATTTAAAGAAGATACATAATTTGAGATAAAACTCTCAAACCCAGGTATTGGAGTAATCAAGTGTGAAAAGAAGAGAGAAGCATGGAAAGTAAAACCATAATGGTACAAGGCTCTTGTTGTAGTGTCTGAATGAAATGTGGCAATCCACACCTTCTTGGTTGGAAATAAGAATCTTGATGAGTTTCTCATAATCGTAAATGAATCTGTGTCAGCATGGATGACAATGACTTTGACTTCTGAAATTAGGATCCTGGACTTGAAGGCCTCAGAGGTCTTCCTAGTTTTTCTGTCACTGAGAGGGATCTTCTCTGTGAAGGATATACAAATTGTATTCTTCATTTCCTCTCTCATTGCCCTAAGGAATTCCTCACCTCTCATATCATCAAAGACAACCAGGCCTATCCAGTTCCATTGAAAATATACCAATAAGCGGACAATTGCCCGGTGAACAGAAGAGGATTTGCGGGCCATCTGATAGAGGGAAGGAAACTGGACTTTGTCAGCAAGACTGGGATCAAAAGGACCATAAGTAATCTGGATGAGAAAAAAAATACAGATGAGCAGGTGCACGCTGCTGCTGAGAGAGCTAAAGTAAAATATACTCATTCAAACTGGCATATTTATTGTTAGAAGAAAGTTTTAGATTTTATTGTAAAGTTTATCTTAGATGACAATTTCCCTCTGAAAGTCTCTCCATTTATCCCTTGAAATGTATTGTTTATTCTCCATGAGACATCAAAACATCTGCCCCCAAATTTGTTAACCATGACCACAATCTTTGGCAAGAACATTTATTTCATTGACAAAAAACAGATATTCATGGACTTCATTAGAGGCTGATGAAAATTCAAATTATCTATGACAAATAGTGTTTCAGATCTGAGGGTCAGATATATACCCACACATCACAGTAGGAAAGAAGCTGCCTGATTGGCCAAGGAGACTTATTCAACTTATCCTGCCATATTCTCTCTGATCAGAATCAAAGGAAAATAATTCCATATGGAACTCTAGACCAGACTTCCTTCTATTTTATTATCTGGCTACAAAGATGCTAGATGAGCTCTTTCTCATGATTCCCTCAATTAGAGACTTCAGTCATGTTTCCACAAGGACATCTAGAGTTAATTCCTATGCTCTTTGAACCTGTAAGTTTTTGTTTTTACTATTCTCCAAGTATATGGTCAGGACTATTTATAATTTCAATGTGAGTGAGACACCAAAGATCCCAATGGGTTTTTCTCCAAAGACCTTACATATAGAATCTGAAATATTGGACATTAAACAAATTATAGTTAAATAATGTTAAATTGTAGTTAAATAATGTTAGGTTCAATCAGGAGAGGTTTAAAATAAGAAATGTGGATATAAATGGAGAGAGGCTTCCAGTCCTTCACTCTTTATATGCATAGTTCCATATTCCAAACTGACCTCCATTTCCTTTAAATGAAACCATCTAAATTTTCATTGTTCCTCCTCCATGAAATCATCCCTAATTTTCTTCTTGCTTCTGAACACAAAAAGCAGTCACTCCTCTGACTCACCATTGACCAAGTTCACTAAGCAGCTGAAACTACAGTTCTCAGAGAGGTCGCTTTTCAGTTTAGAAAACATGAGATGCTTTCTGAAATGTCGTTCCTCACACCATATGTTTCTGCTTTCCTTCTGTGTCCATTAATTGTTAGGTTCCTCTTTGAGAACAATGTCAGGAATGTTTTCAAACTCTTGTACATTCATAAATGTACTCATGGAGTTCTTAGGGCAGCTGTGTGGACAGGCTTCCCAGGGCTCCCCAAAACAAGCACCTTATACATCAGTGCTCATGCTCAGTTTCCTTTTATAAATAATTCTCATCTCAATAATCTCTGGACTAATAACATTATGATTATGAAAAATGAAGCTCCTAGAATGAGATGTAAAAGCCTGAAAGATCATTCAACTTAAAGTCAAGAATGGTAAGATCTAATCAGTTTTCTTCCACCAGTGAATTGTGTAGTGTTGAGTAAACACTTTAACTTCTCCAATCATTATTGAAGTTATCTGTATAATGGGCAAATATAACTAATTTTGCTTTCAGATACTTTCTTGAGTTGAAAACTAACTGACTTCTTGTCTTACAATAGGGTTGATATTGCAGGAGTTATTCAATTTCCTTGAGGATGAAAACAGCAGCTTTGTTCAGTCATTAGAGACTTAAACTGTTCTAAGAAGACCTGAATTAATTAGTATCACAGTCAATCACTAGCTGCATGATAACAATTTAAGTTTTCTCAGTCACAGTAATCTCCACTGTAAAATGGAGTTAGAAGAATATCTTCATTATGAGTTTATTGTGAAGATCAAAAGCAATGCATATGTAAAACAATTTTTTAATTTTTAAAGGTACACAGAGATGCATTTTATTTTACTGCTGCTGCTCCTGCTACATTTACTTCCAATACTACTGCTCTGACTACTAGGTTTTACAGAAGAAGAGATAATCAATTAGGTTCTATCTCATTCACCTGGGGTAAATGGTAGAGGTCAAGCAGGGTCCCCATCTGAACAGAGAGAGCTGACGTGGCTCCTCCAATGACAGCCACAACCTTTCCTCCCTTTCCGCAGTTGTAATTAGGGATGATCTGGTCTGTTCCAGACAGCCACCACAGGTAGCTCTCCAAGGTCCTTTCTTCAGTGGAATAGGAGTTGTACATATGGTATCCCAGGGAAAGGTTGGGCAACAGTTTGGGATTCCTGTTAATCTCATGTAGAGTGAAGGAAGGCATGAAGAGTTGCTGGTAAGTGATTTCCATAGTTCTGGTGAATTAATGGTAAATGTTAAAAAACATTAATACAACCTTCACAAATAATTCATTTCAGAAGAGGGACTTTCCCAACATTTAGTTAAAATGAAGGACTCTAATAGCTGTTTAGCTCCTTCCATTTGAATTCAATCTAGCCTCTATCCATACACATTGTTCCAATATTCTTTTCTTTTTGTAATTTGTAATGTGAGGACTACTGGCTCTCTGTCCTCAGGTAACTCTGTTTGCTTGAGGCATTCACTCATTCCACAAGAAGACATGGATAGTTGTTGACTCTAGAAGCCTTAGAGTATGATGGGAGGAAGAAATAAGGTACTGTGACTTATATTCAATTTGCATCAAATTATCATCAGTGTTGACAATATGGAGGCCTTACCTTCTGCATGGAGTGCAGTTCTCAAGGTAAAAATCAAATAATTCATAAAACATAAAAGGGCATTTGATTTAGGACAGGATTGTTATTTAATGTTTCAAAATGGTTGGTGAAACTTCTCCCTTTAGGTCAAACTTCTCACTTTTCCTAGATGATGAACAACAAATAGAATAAAAAGCATACTGAGGCATTAAAAGAATAACGAGTAAATCATATCATTTAATGGCCTTGTTTCTTAGAAAAAAATATACACAATTGTTATAAAATATTTATAATTTATGACTATTGATTGATAGAGAATTTTTATTTGTTAAGTACAAAGAAAAATTCAAATCAAAAAAGAATCCAGAGGGATTAAATAATGACACAAGGCTACAACAAGTTTCAGAAAAGAATTCTTATCTGCCAGAGAACCATTCAGTGAAACTCATGGTGTGTCTTCAACAAGCAGAGCTTCACTGATGTCATGGAGGAAAACCATCCAGAAATCGGGGAGGAATCTGAATTTTTTTACTACAGCGCAGACTTACAAAAGGTTATATTTGAGTGTCACACGGCTATATACTGAGATCCTGCCATGTAAAGGAGAGTTTTGCAAAGAGTTGATAGTGACTAACTATCTAAGACCTTTGCAGCATCAGGAAGGTCAGGATGCCTTGTCAAAATCCCAGAAAGTAAACATGCCCACCTGTCCTTGGTTCATGCAGTTAAAGAAGAGTTAGCTTGAGAAAGTAAAAGCAGCCCCTCTCACACCCCCTGGAGAAAACAGAATTCTCCAGACATCACTGAGAGGGAATAGGCATTTCCTAAAGCCATTTGCAAGTCTGGGAACTTGTTAGCACTCTATCCTGCACAATTCTGTCTTTCCCAAATAAAGTCAAATTTCCCAGCCTTCAGTTCCAGCCTCCATCAGTCCCAATGTACTCAGTACTTTTGAGATTCCCTAAGCTGGGATACCCTGACTTTTGTTATCATATTACTTTGTACCAAAAAAAAAAAAGAAACTAATGATAAATTCACTCACCCGCAGAAGGAGTAAACATAAGATCGTATTTCCCGCTCATAAATGAGGTGGGAGGAGCAGAATTATCCCCAACCCTAAATTTCCTGAAGAAGGGGTCCCATGGCTTCCTCACAAGGGCTGCTCTCTTGTTGTCAGATAGGCAAAGCAGGGGAGGAGACACAGCTTCCCTTCCTGGGAACGGGGCAGATTTCCCCTTGCTCAGGTTCTGCACACTCAGCAATGATTCTGACCTAGGGTGGAAAGGCAGCGGGGGCCCAAGCACTTCTGCTGCCTCGGCCATTAACCCTTCACTATTTACATGAGGTCAGGATGGCCGGGAAGGGAGGGAGAAGCCTGGGCACGGCCTGTTTGATGGGGAATGGGAAGGGAAAGGAGGGGAGAGGGGTTTTCTTTCTTCAACTCTGACATTAAGGAGACAGAATGAAAGCTGCCAAGAAGAAACAAACAGTAAGAAACAGGGAGAGGGGAGAGCGCCCCGACTCAGACTGAGCAATGAGGACTTTTCCTGCATCCTCACAGTGAAAATGAGCACAGGCAGACAGAGAGAGACACTTACAGAAAAGCCCTACAAGCCTTGTAAGGAGGACTCTGAAATTGTGCTGCTCCTGTTGTGTTGCTCATTCCAGGTAAGGTTAGAGGGAGAAAGAAGCCAATCTCCACATCTCCAGGGATGTAAGCTATGTGTTGAACGTCTTTGAAGCAAAGCTGCCCAGATACTGGAAGCTGCAGCAACAGACACACAGCAAGGGAAGGAAGGAGGTGAGAAATGCTTCTCACAATGCAGGGCCACATCCCCCTGAACAGTAACCAGAGCTTTAACGCTGAGGAAGTGGAGCGACTGCTCATGCTACAGCCGAGTCAGCTGCTTGAGGCAGGGACTGAGGAGGGACTTTTCCGCACCAGCCACGACCCGTCTCTCTACAGAAGCCCGGGCTCTGATCTCCAGGTCACACTGGAGGAAACAGAGGGACATTAGCCAGGTCCATGTGCAGGACAAGGACAATGGTGCGAGATGAGTGACCGTTATATACTTTCTCTCTGTCTCCCGGTACATTTATTTTTAGATAATGATGGGGTCCATTCGTCTTATTCCATTTTCCGCAGAGAAGTCTCAGTCTCAGAAGAATTCCGGGGACCAGACTGCCTGCGGCATCTCCAGCTGAGTCCCTGCGTCCAGGGGAAATCATAAGTGCGAAATTATATTTTGACCTCTCTTTCCCCTGTTCCACGTCAGGCTCCATCCCAGAGGTGCCTTTTGTAGGAAAATAGTTTTGTGACCTGAATTCACTCAATCACCTGTGATGAAGAAACTTCCAGAAATATTCTATTGTAGGTCACAAGATTTACTAAATCCTTCACAGATGAGAATTTCCCTAAAAGTCTGTAAAATTGTAGCCTTGCTGCTCATCCAGTTCCCTGCACCAGGGTCCTTGTGAGCCAGGTCTCCTGCTCAGGGCGCAGTGTCATCCATTTGGAAGCGTCATTAGAGAAAGTCCAGTGCCCCTAGTTTTCCTCTGCTGGTGGTTCTCACTCTTTATGGAGGATTATAGCATCCATCAGTTAGTGATGAAAGGAACCTCTGAGGTTCCTCAGTCCAGGATTTTGATGACAGATTTCCACTCTCCAACCACTAGAACAGAGACACCTGCAGGCCCATCTTCCCCACCTGAGAAGGTGGAAATCACAGGATCTAAAGATACACTTTGCACTTTGGTGATGGGAGCAAAGACTTACGAAGTCCCGTTTGGATGTCTTTTGGAGGAAATATTTCATGAAATCTCTGCTTTACAGATGAGAAATGACTCCCAGGAGATTAGAATGACTCCTCTGCCTTTATACCATTCAGAGCAGAACAATCCTGAGATTTTATCCAAAAGCTAATTCCCTTCCTACTCCCAACCACTGCCTTTAGATATGTTCCCCGGGGGAGTTCTTGCAGTCTGAAACCCTTTGGACCAAAGCTTATAGCTCCATCTTTGAGCCCTCCAGTCTGAGGGAGAGGGACCCGAGTGGCTGAGATGGGGCTCTTTGCTCTGTGATTCCAGTTGAAGAGATCAGTTTAATCCTGGGGGAAGGGATGCTGCTGCTCCTGGCAGTGAAAACCTGTCAGAGCTGTGGGAGAAAAATGAACAGAGTCTAATATGAAATACTTTGGTATATCTGCCTTTGCCTACTGGGTCCCAGGCCATCTTCCCAACCTGATTATCTACAAGAAGATAAAGGATCCTATAGCCAGAACTAGCAGGGACCTCAGAGACCTTGTGATGCTGGTTTGGTCCCTTCCTTCTCTGGATCTAGGAAATGGGCCCAGAGCAAGGTTCACTCATTGTAGTCAGGTCTAATCTTCAGTGACCCCATGTTGAGGTTTTCCTAGAGGGCTTTGCAGCTCCCCCTGCACCTCCCTTAATTGATGAAGTAACTGAAGCAAATAAGGTGAAGGACTTGCCTTGGGCCACAAAGTGATTCCAGTAAGTGCCTGAGGCCAGATTTGAATTTGCCTCCTGTCCCCTGACTGTCCCTGTCCAATGTGAGACCCTTCCCATGGAAGATCCACTTTTGGCTCTTGGGGGAACTTGCCCCTCCCCATGGGGTGGTCAGGGTCCTCTCAGGGGCTCATTCTTCCCACTTTGGAGCAAATCCCGGGGAAAAAATCACATTAAACCAAAGCTTCATTGTGAAGTAGGGTCTCCCCAAAGTGCTCTCAGCAGAGGAAATTGGGGGAACGAGGGAGGCTTCAGTTGCACACACACACACAGACACACACACACACACACACACACACACACACACAGACACACAAGCCACAAGCACCAGAACATTTCCTGGGACATTTTAAGGACTTTGTTTCCAGGTGGATTAATCTGGGATCCTGCTGGAAGCCCTTTGGGCAAAGAGACTTCAGTCAGCCCTCCCCCTCTCGCAGAGAACTCCTGGAATTGCACAGGACTTTGTTCCCTTTCACTCTGACCCTCCTGAGGATCCACTTTTTTTTTTTAATAACTTTATATTGACAGAACCCATGCCAGGATAATTTTTTACAGCATTATCCCTTGCACTCACTTCTGTTCCAATTTTTCCCCTCCCTCCCTCCACCCCCTCCAGTCCTATGGCAAGCAGTCCTTTACATGTTAAATGTCACATTATATCCTAGATATAATATATGTTTGTAGAACCGAACAGTTCTCTTGTTGCACAGGGAGAATTGGATTCAGAAGGAAGAAATAACCCGGGAAAAAAAACAAAGATGCAAATAGTTCACATTCATTTCCCAGTGTTCTTTCTTTGGATGTAGCTGCTTCTGCAGGCCCCCCTTTTAGCTGGGGATGTTGGGATGAATTTCTGGGAAAGACGAGGTGGGACTGAACCTCCGGGTTCTGAGGGGACCATTGCGGCCCATCCAGAACAGTGAGGAGACCTCGGCCATTCTGGCTATAAAGGGGAGCACATGACGCCCCGGGGGACGGGCAGTAGGGCAGCTGTTCCTTTCCTTCCCCACAGAGAAGGCCCAGCGGGCAAGGGCTCAGAACCAGGCATCTGGGGTGCGTCTCATCAGGGCCCATCCTCCTCCCTGGCAGGGAACGACTTTCCGGGCGCTGCCTCCCCCGTGATCCCAGCTCCTAAAACAGAAGGAAACCGGGACTCCGAGGGCTCAGGGCTGCCCGTATCCGGACCCCAGATCCCTGCATCGATGGGAATAACGTACAAGGACAGGCCACGTTGCCCCGGCTTTGCCAGGACTCCCTAAGCCCCTTTTCATGGCCTTGAGGCTGAATCCCCTCCCTGGGCCTCTTTGCCGTTAGAACCCAGGACCAGGAGCTCTCAGAGCTCTGCTGTGGCCTTTGGCTCCCACACTGATCCCCCAGAGGGAGTTCTCAGCACAGGCTCCTTTGATCACCATCATTTACCCCCGGGGGGATCCCAGCTGATCCCTGTGACTGGCTGAGATCCCTGACCTCCCTGGGCCTCTTCTGGAGCAGGAGGGGTCGGACTCAGGCCCTCTGAGGGCTCCTGGCTCCAGGTCCACGATCTGGTGCAGCCTCAGGCAGAACAGGGGGGCTTTGGGGGAGGGGCCCAGGGCTCCTCATGGTCCTGCCCAAGTCTGTTGTTGTCTGACCCCTGAGCTGGGAAGGGAGAGAGCCAAGCTAAGGGGGGAGGCAATGGCTGAGTCAGGAGCTCCAGGGACGCCTGGCCTGGAAGGGGCAGCTCAGTGGGACAGAACATGGAGCTCAGGCCTGGAGCCAGGGAGACCCGAGTCCCACTGCAGCCTTAGGCACCTGCTGCCCGTGGGGCCCTGGGAAACCCCTCTGCTTGCCTCAGTTTGCGCTGATGTAAAATGGGGCAATAATATCACCTAACTCCTGGGGGTGCAGTGAGGTCAAATGAGGCACTTGTGCAGCCCTTAGCCCAGGGCCTGGCTCACAGGATGTGCTGCATAAACAGTCGTTATTCGTATTAGTAGTAAATGAGTTAATATCTGCCCATGGCTCAGCACGGGACCTGGCACATAGTGGGCACTTTATACACGGCAGTTACTATTGCAGCGCGGGAGAGCAGGCCCGAGGCGCCAGGACATTCCCCCACACTCGCGTTTCCGAGGGTCCGGGGTCTCCCTGGGACGTGGGTTCGTTCTAGCCGCTCCCCAGCCCTGGAGGCCTCCTCAGGCTGGGACATTCCTTCTGTGTATCCCCCAAAGCTGGAGAGGCCTTCGATCCCCCCTCATGCATTTATTAGACACCGAGTAATACTGATAGCCCTCACCCTCTGGTTTACATTTGTGAGGGATAAAAAATCCTTTCCAAAAATGACTACTCAGAGACCTCTGGAAATAAAAAGCAGAAAAGTTGTTTATTTAATTAATTCTCATGAGAATGACGAATTCCACCCCGAGGAGGGAAAGCGAGAGAGAGCTCTCGGTAGAAGGGCTAAAGAAAGGGATGACATACACAGTTTTTATAGGTTTTAGTTACAAAGGATTACATCATGAGTGGTTGAACATTGAGATATGTCTCCTCCCCCCCAATTGGATGTTATTCATGCCCCAAACAGCAGAGTCCCTAGTTCCAGGAGGAACCACACATCAGGCAACTAGTTGTCTAAACATTGAAAACTTAAACAGTGATAAATGTCGTCATTCGAGGTTAAATACATATGTCTAAAAACCAAGTACATATTGGCTCCTACTCAACATACTCATGCAGGTCACAGAGACCTAGAGAAACTAAAACACAGAAGAGGAATTTAAACCTTCTTGGAAGTTCTTCACCTTATGTCTACTACACACACACACATTCCTCTGGGGGAGATGGAACATCACAGAACTGAAGGAAGAAGGGGCAGCGGGTGGGGCAGTGGTGAGAGCCCCGCCCTGAAGTCAGGGAAACCTCTTTCTAAGAGCAAATCCGGCCTCCGACATTTCCTATCTGAGTGACCTTGGCCAAGTCACTGTTTGCCTCAGTTCCTGAGTATAAAATGAGTTAGACAAGGAAATGTCAAAATACCCCAGTGTTACTGCCAAGAAAATCAGAAATGGGCCAGAAAGAGTGGAATGTGATTGAAAAATGGCTGAACAAGAAAACCAAAATAAAGCCAAAGGAAAATTGAAATAGGAGGGGAAGGGGGATGGAAGAAGCATTAGTTAAGCCCCTACTGGGCACCTTTCCCAGCACGAGCCCTTTCTCCTGCAGCTTTCCTTCAGCCTCTGCCCGGAGACTCATCCAGTGTCAGCAGGACTGGACCACTGACCATCCCATGCAGACAGGAGCCGGCGTCCCTCCCTGTGAGAGAGCTCCCAAGGGCCCCCGCTGTGCCGGGGGCAGGACAACCTTTCCTGGACATGTTGGGCAGCTCCGGAGCTGGGATCCGCAGACAATTCCCAGAGAGGAAGCTGTGTCTCAGCATCTGTTGTACAACATCCCCATCAGAATGGGCACATAGGACGTCATCCATGTCATGCATAATGCGTGCTCCTCTTCCTTTGGTTCTGACAGGAGCTATAAAATCTGCCACGTTCTATTGACACATAGTAGGTGTGTCTTTATATCCTGTGGAAGGACTTGCTGTTGAAATCTTAAGTAAGGAAGATGGCAGAGAGGAGGCACAGAGCTGTGTAGCTCCGCGTTTTCTCTCACTGTCCATTTCATTACAAGCCTCTGAATTAATACTTAACAGAAAAAAACCCACAAATAGTTACTAAGAGAAGCAATCCTTGAGATTTGCCAAGAAAGGTCTGTTTTTACTGGAGGGCTGGGATGGTTTTAGTTGGGGTTAGGGCTATTGTGAGGTAGGAGCTCAGAAGTGGTATAGATCAAGCCAGCAAAGTCCCAGCCCTGGATTGATGCCAGCAAACAAGGAGCCATAACTCTGAATCCGCTGCTGTCTTGGCAAAAACATGAGATATAATTCGTCCAATGGAAGCTAATGTCTTTATGAGAAATCCAAATACCATCAATCAAAACTGTAAATAATGAAAAAGTAGGAAACAATGTGATATATCTCACTGAAAAAATAATGATCCAGCAGAGATCATTTTAAAATTATGGGACTTCTAGACATCTTCTGGTTAGATATCATTGAGGAAAACTCTCGGTATTCTAGTAGGTAATAGAGAAATGGAATGAACACACTGATCACTGTCTGAAGAATTCAAAAAGGAAACGTCCAGAAATAGGGTTGTCAAATTCCAGAACTTTTAGGTAAACAGGAATTATTGCAAATATCTTCAAAGAAAGAATTCAAGTATAGTGAGAAGACAGTCAGGATACATGAGATTTTGTCACTTTTTTCTTTAAAGTATCAGAATATTTGGAATATGAATTTCTATACAGCAAAGAGCTAGGATTGTAACCAGGAATCAACTGCCCAGTAAAACTGATGATAAACATTCAGGAAAAAACGTGGGAGCTCAGGGAAATAGAAGAATTCCAAGTATTTGTTGTGAAAAGACCAGAGCTGAACAGAAAAACTGACTTTCAAGTACAGAATTTGGGAGAAGCACAAGTAGTTAATCAGGAAATGGAAATCATAAGGAAATTAACCTGTTTTATCTGTTTAGATTCTTACATGAGAGGATGATCTTTGTATTTCACGAGAGATTTCCTGTTATTAGGGAAGTTAGGAGTATAAACAAACAGAGTGCATAGGTGTGAATTGAATATGAATATGAAAATACTTGATGAAAGAAATTACATTAAATTAAAGGATTGTTGGAATGTGTTGGGAGAAAGGGAAAGGGAGAAGGAGGATGACATAAATTATCTTCTATTAAAAAAGCAACATAAAGTATTTAGTAGAGGGGAAGGAAGGAGGGGATGGAGAGAGAGTGAATATTACACTTATTAGAATTGGCTGTTAAGAGGAAATAACATACTCAACATAGATATAGAAATCTATATTATTTTGCAAGGTCGTAGGGGAGTAAAGGAATAAGAGCAGGGGCTAAGGTGAGAAAAGAGAGGGAATATTGTGAACTGTGTGGTGAAAAGTAAAACCCTTTCATGAGGGATAAACTGAAAAAAAACAAATAAACGGGGAAATATATAGTCAGCAATAATCATTGTGAACAAAATTTTGAAGCAACTTTCTTTGCTGCAGCCAGTTTTTCTCAAACATATGGATAAATGATTGAAATATATTAAAATATGAGCCAGCCCCCAATAGATATTGATTAAAATATATGATATATGTTGAAAAGGCACTAAAGTTAGAGAATTTAATCCACCTAAAACTCACACTACATGGTTTGAAATCCAAAAGGGATTAAGAAAAAAAGGAAAGGGAAATATCCATACAAAAATATTGATGTGACCTCTGTTCTTGGGGAAAGAATTAGAAATTGAGGGAATTCCCATCAAATGCGGAATCACTGAAGAAAGTGTGGTACGTAATTGGGATGGAATACTTTGATGATTCTGTAACTATGATGACCAGAAAAATCTGGAAGGATAGACATGAACATGAGCAAACTGAAATGTAATGTGCACAAAGTCAAGCAATAGAGTGGAGTGGTCACCTGCAAATAACTTTGTTTTTGCAACAACACAATGATCCAAAACTACTCTGAAGGTCTTTATGATGAAACTGTTGATGTTGCACAGTTTGTAAAAATATTATTTTAAGGATTCTTTTTATTAATCCAAGGAATGATACACATGTATTTCTCAACAAGACATTTGTATAAATATTTTGTGTAACTGTACGTGTGATATCTCAATGGTTCTGGGGTTGGGAAAGAAGGGAGAGAATGGGGAAGTCAAAGCATTAAAAAAAAGTTAAAAATGTTGTTTCATATGGAACGGGGGAAAATAAAGATATCAAATTATTAAAAAAAAAAAGAATTCTTGCTCCTGGAACTCCTTTGATTCTTGCTCTGTTTTGTGTTATTTTCCCATGATATCAGAAGAATCACAAGACATTTGGGAATAAAAATGCAGCCCAGTAACCCGGCACTGGAGGCCAAGATGGAGAAGATCTCCACAATCATCACGGCTTTCCCTTTGGAGCTCTGATACGTGGGGAGGAAAGAGACCCAGACGCTGCAAAACACCAACATGCTGAACGTGATGAACTTGGCTTCGTTGAAGGCATCGGGTAGGTTACTGGCCAGGAAGGCTATGGTGAAGCTGCCCAGGGCCAGAAAGCCCATGTAGCCCAGGACACAGTAAAATGCAAAGGCGGAGCCCTCGTTACAAGTGAGGATGATGTGCCTGGATTCAGAGCTTATGTCTGCTTCTGGAAAGGGGGGATGGGTCCCCAACCAGATGGCACAGGAAAGCCCTTGGATTCCGGAGCAGATGAGAACCACACAGTAGGGCACTCTGGGATGAAGGAACATCCGCATCCTGCTCCCTGGCCCTGTCACCCTGAAAGCCAGAACCACGATGATGGTTTTGGCCAGAATGGAGGAAACAGCCACTGTGAACACAACTGCAAATACTGTTTGTCGGAGAAGGCAGGAAGCAGTGGTGGGACGGCCCACAAAGAGCAAGGAGCAGAGAAAGCAGGAGGAAAGGGAGGTGAGGAGCAGGTAGCTGAAGTTCCTGTTATTGGCTTGGACTATGGGAGTGTCTTGGAACTTCACAAAGACCCACAGAACCAGGGCCGTGAGCAATGAGAGTGAAACAGCTACAAGTGTCACTGCCATCCCCCAGGTTTCATTCACATCCAGGAAGGTCACAGACTTGGGGAGGCAGCGATCTCTCTGCTTATTGGGATACTCATCCTCTGGGCACTTCTTACACTGCTCGGCATCTGCTGGAGACAAACAAGGACTTAATGTTTAGATTAAAATATTTCACTTGATTCCCACAGTAGGAAATCTTCCCGAGATCTGTAGCAATTCCTTCTGCTTCCACCATATGCAAAACCCCATTTTCTCTTTACCAAAGGACACAGTCAATGCTAAGTCACTTGGTACAGTACACTGGCCAGATCAAATCTATTCAAGTCCTTGATCACTGCTGGCTTGGGTTCAAGTTCTCTTTATTTCTTTTATATAAGAGATGACATCCTTTTTTCTTAACCTAATCACTAAGGACAATGAGTTTAGACAGTGGAGCCCTTTCGTATCAAATATTCCAGATTACTTCGGTGTTGTGTTGGGCAACAACTCAAGTTGAAGAGCTGCCTGTTTCAATACCTCCTCATTCTTTGCAACTCCCAGTTTACACCTTTCCACAATCAATTTTTATGAATTTTAAACATTTCCTTGGTAGATACAGACAGTGTATGGATTCTTGTCTCCTCTGTTGGAATAGAAGCTTCCTTGAATGAAGGATTCACTTCCTTTTTATCACTCTAACCCTTTATTCATGACCAAGTTCTTCTCATACTAAATGACTCTTAATTGACTGAATAAAGACTTTTTAAACAGCTGGCAAGTTTCTTATAGAAAACATGTTTCTTTTGTTTTGGAAATGTTCCTTTTATGAATCCCAAGAGAAATCAAGCCTTTCCAGGATGTATTCAATAGTGAAAATGATAACCCATTAATATCTTCATTTCATCAATTAATTTAAAGAAAAGTTCTCTTTGGATCCTCAGTTGGAGTTTTTCACTAGTATTTGGAATATTGGATTGACCTTATTTTAATCATAGCTTTCAGGTCCACGAGACCTGAAATTAGTATCTCGAAAGCTTCAATGACACACTAGGCCCCTGATTTCTTTCAGCAGTCTCTCTGTTGCCTCAAAATTATTATTTTCTCCTCATTGATTCTCCTTCTTTGTTTATGATCTTCACAAATCTTTTCTGGCCCCTGACACATCTGCAGTAAAAACCCAAAGAGACATGGCAGCTATGTCACAAATTACCCTCAGCTGTTTCAATTTTACTATGAATTATCACTAAGTAAATGACTACTGGATATGAATAGGACTTGAAGTCAAGAAAGTCAGAGTTTACACCCTGCCTCAGAAACACAGTTGTTATGTAACTGGGTAAATAATATGCTTTGGTCTGTCTTTGTTTTCCTTTCAGGGAAATAAGGATAATAATCACACCATCTTCATAAGGTTATTATGAGCATCACAGGAGAAAGAACATATGTAGCACATAATCGAGCCTCTATTTAAATGGTTTTTACAATTTTTATCATGATCACAAGAATTTGCCATCATTGCAGGGGAGAGACCCATGTGTGCCCCACTAAGGCAGCAGATGAGATTAAGGGATCATCTAAATTTTGTAATTGTAGGATCTTCTCACAGAAGCAGCCTTTTCTCTGGTTTCCTGTTTTCCCCTCTCTCTTGGATTCAAAACCATGTAAGGCCAGACTCAAATGCAATGCTATTGAATAAGCCATGGCAGCATCCATTCTGCTTGGAGCTTGGGATGCAGTGTTGACTCCACAAGTCCTGTGACCCACGTGGTGATTTCCTTATCCCATGTCTCATTTCTTAACCTCCTGAGCTGAGCTGATGTCACTCCATGTGCCGTGTGATGAAAACAGGTGATGGCCATGAAAGGGCAGATGCCCTCTTAATGTTGTGGAAGTTACTCTGCTCCACAATGATTTTACTATCTCTCAGAAAACAAGGCCCAGCTAAATACCTGACCTTCTTAAGTAGAGATGGTTCCTGCTGCAGGTGTTCCCTCTCACCACAGGTCCCAGGTCCAGTCCCAGGGCTATCCCTGCTTTCAAGTCTGTTGATTAAAATGTCAGAGGGAAAAGGCCAATTTGTTCAGCATTACTCAGTATGTCTGACTTTTTTGTTACAATGTTGTTCAATACCATAAAGCATTAGAACAATGAAATAGGGAAAGGCAATACTGGATCATCAGTAGAAAGGGGTAATAGCATTTGGATGGCTCCTATGGAGCTTACAGAGTCAGCTCATGGCTCTGGGTTTCTTATGGGACATGAACCATGATCTCTGAAGACCCTGCTAGTTTTCAGCTCTTGGTCAGTTTTGAGTAAATTTTCTGCTGAAACCAGACCCGTAAGTTAGAGGAAAGTCTGCAATCTATAATGTGTGGAATACAACTCCCCCATCAAGTAACTTTCTTTGCTTTTGCCTTCTCCAGTTCAACATCTCTGTTTCGATTTCTGTTTCTCTATTCATTTCTTTCTATCTCTACTTCTGCCTTTGTCTCTCAACATCTATCTGTTTCTCCCTTTCTATTTCTTGCAAAGACATCTCTCTCACTCCCTTATCTATAAACTTATATATTTACATATTTTACAAATATACATACAAATGCAGAGACACTTGTATATATTGTTTTTAATCTTTACCTTTGTGTATATCCATGGCAAACTATGTAGGAATAAAATGGTAAGTGATGGCAGTTCATCAAAGAAATAAGATGATGAGCAATTTCTTCCTGTCTATTATCTTTCTCATTTTGCAGCAGGAAAAATTTACCATGTCATTGTGTTGTACAGTTCCTGGCTTTGACTTGGACTTCCACATATTTTGTCTTGTTTACACTTATCTGGGATTTTTCTTTCTACCTCTCATTCCTGGCTTTTTTTTATAACATGAAAATGGCAGTGATATATGTGGGTTTGGTTTCTATCCATCGATTGTGTTGAAAATGTTTCAAGTAGTTTTTGTTGATTTTCAAGGATTCTCTAAACATACCAAATCTCCTGCAAAGTGTGATACTAGTTTTTTCATTGCTTACATTAATTTTCAATTTCACTTTGGTCTCTTATTGCTAAAGATAACATTTCTAGTACAAAGAGTCATAATATTGGTGAGAATGGGCATCCTTGTTTTCACCCTTTATCTTATGGGAAAAGTTCCTAACTTTTGCTCTTTCTCTGACTCATATAATCATTTACAGAGACTGCGACATTTCTGCAAAATTGAGACAAAAGAATATCCTCTTAGTCTTTTTCTCTAGCAAGGGCCATGAGAAGTGAGCTCCTTGCAGTAACTCACCCATATGGCTGGACATTTCTCCTTCTGAGCATGGGGAGCAGCTGAAGCAACAAGGAGGCTTCCCCTCCAAAGGCAACTTCCTGAATCCAGCAGGACAACTGGGATTACATACTGCAGAGGGAATCTAAGATGGTGACAGGAGAATGCAATAAACATTTTTAACTGACAGCTATTTATGTTTGTGAAGAAAAACGCAGCTTTTTTTTTTTTGCCATTCTGGCTTTGATAACCATCTCCACAGATACATAATTAGGAGTGTATATGGATGATCACATGGTGCAACTTACTCTTTCCATTTGTCACCCACTCTTCTGCAACACTCAGTGACAAACTTCTCCTACAGAACAATTCCCCAAAATGTATTTCACACCCTGGTTCTTTATAAGATAATACATATGTTGCATAATTACAGAGAAGAAGATTCCCTTGTTTCAGTCATAGATGTGGGAAATATCTCATTTTTTTTGTATTTTCTTTCTTTTTTTTTTAAAAAAAATTTTATTTAATAATTACTTTATATTGACACTCGTTTCTGTTCCGATTTTTTTCCCCTCCCTCCTTTCCCCCCTCCCCTAGATGGCAAGCAGTCCTTTATATGTTGGATATGTTACAGTATATCCTAGCTACAATATATGTTTGCAGAGCCAAACAGTTCTCTTGTTGCATAGGGAGAATTGGATTCAGAAGGTATAAATAACCCGGGAAGAAAAACAAAAATCAGATAGTTCACATTCGTTTCCCAGTGTTCTTTCTTTGGGTGTAGCTGCTTTTGTCTGTCATTTATCAATTGAAACTCAGGTCTTTTTGTCAAAGAAATCCACTTCCATCAAAGTATGTCCTCATACAATATTGTTGTCGAAGTGTATAATGATCTCCTGGTTCTGCTCATTTCACTTAGCATCAGTTCATGTAAGTCTCGCCAGTCCTCTCTGTATTCATCCTGCTGGTCATTCCTTACAGAACAATAATATTCCATAACATTCATATACCACAATTTACCCAGCCATTCTCCAATTGATGGGCATCCATTCATTTTCCAGTTTCTAGCCACTACAAACAGGCTGCTACAAACATTTTGGCATATACAGGTCCCTTTCCCTTCTTTAGTATTTCTTTGGGATATAAGCCCAATAGAAACACTGCTGGATCAAAGGGTATGCACAATTTGATAATTTTTTGGGCATAATTCCAGATTGCTCTCCAGAATGGTTGGATTCGTTCACAACTCCACCAACAATGCATCAGTGTCCCAGTTTTCCCGCATCCCCTCCAACATTCATCATTATTTTTTCCTGTCATCTTAGCCAATCTGACAGGTGTGTAGTGGTATCTCAGAGTTGTCTTAATTTGCATTTCTCTGATCAATAATGATTTGGAACACTCTTTCATATGAGTGGTAATAGTTTCAATTTCATCCTCTGAAAATTGTCTGTTCATATCCTTTGACCATTTATCAATTGGAGAATGGCTTGATTTCCTATAAATTTGAGTCAGTTCTCTATATATTTTGGAAATGAGGCCTCTATCAGAACCTTTAACTGTGAAGATGTTTTCCCAGTTTGTTGCTTCCCTTCTAATCTTGTTTGCATTAGTTTTATTTGTACAAAGGCTTTTTAATTTGATGTAATCAAAATTTTCTATTTTGTGATCAGTAATGGTCTCTAGTTCATCTTTGGTCACAAATTTCTTTCTCCTCCACAAGTCTGAGAGATAAACTATTCTATGTTCCTCTGATTTATTTATAATCTCGTTCTTTATGTCTAGGTCATGGAACCATTTTGATCTTATCTTGGTATATGGTGTTAAGTGTGGGTCCATGCCTAATTTCTGCCATACTAACTTCCAATTATCCCAACAGTTTTTATCAAATAATGAATTCTTTTCCCAGAAGTTAGGGGCTTTGGGTTTGTCAAACACTAGATTGCTATAGTTGACTATTCTGTCTTGTGAACCTAGCCTTTTCCACTGATCCACTAATCTATTTCTTAGCCAATACCAAATGGTTTTGGTGACTGCTGCTTTATAATATAATTTTAGATCAGGTACAGCTAGGCCACCTTCATTTGATTTTTTTTTTCATTAATTCCCTTGAGATTCTCGACTTTTTATTGTTCCATATGAATTTTGTTGTTATTTTTTCTAGATCATTAAAATATTTTCTTGGAAGTCCGATTGGTATAGCACTAAATGAATAGATTAGTTTAGGGAGTATTGTCATCTTTATTATGTTTGCTCGGCCGATCCAAGAGCACTTAATATTTTTCCAATTATTTAAGTCTGACTTTATTTGTGTGAAGACTTTTTTATAATTTTGCTCATATAATTCCTGACTTTCCTTTGATAGATAGATTCCCAAATATTTTATGGTATCAACAGTTATTCTGAATGGAATTTCTCTTTGTATCTCTTGCTCTTGGATTTTGTTGGTGGTGTATAAAAATGCTGATGATTTATGGGGATTTATTTTGTAGCCAGCTACTTTGCTAAAATTATGAATTATTTCTAATAGCTTTTTAGTAGAATCTCTGAGGTTCTCTAGGTATACCATCATATCATCTGCAAAGAGTGAATGTTTGGTTTCCTCATTGTCTACTCTAATTCCTTTAATATCTTTCTCGACTCTTATTGCCGAGGCTAGTGCTTCTAATATGATATTAAATAATAATGGTGGAATAAACATTTTTAACTGACAGCTATTTATGTTTGTGAAGAAAAACACAGCTTTTTTTTTGCCATTCTGGCTTTGATAATCACCTCCACAGGTACATAATTAGGAGTGTATATGGATGATCACATGGTCCAACTTACTCTTTCCATTTGTCACACACTCTTCTGCAACACTCAGCGACAAACCTTCTCCTTCAGAACCATTCACACAAAGGTATTTCACACTCTGGTAATTAATAAGGTAGTCCATATATTGCCTAATTACAGAGAAGAAGACTTCCCCAGTCTCAGTCATAGATGTGGGAGATAACTCAACAAGACCCTGAAGCTTCTTCTTTTTCAGGAAGGTCATTGTAATGCAAGTGCTGTTCCCAAAGTCATGTGAATTTTAATTGCCTAGAAATCTTCCTAATAAGATCAGGGGTTAAACAAGCATGTCCATTCACACCACTATTATGCAATATTGTACTGGAAATGTTTTCTTCAGTAATAAGTGATGAAAGAAAAATAGAAGGAATTAGTGTATTCAATGAAAAAACAAAAAATAACACTGCCAATACCAAATGGCTTTGGTGACTGCTGCTTTATAATATAATTTTAGATCAGGTACAGCTAGACTACCTTCATTTGATTTTTTTTTTCATTAATTCCCTTGAGAGTCTCGACTTTTTATTGTTCCATATGAATTTTGTTGTTATTTTTTCTAGATCATTAAAATGTTTTCTTGGAAGTCTGATTGGTATAGCACTAAATAAATAGATTAGTTTAGGGAGTATTGTCATCTTTATTATATTCGCTCGGCCTATCCAAGAGCACTTAATATTTTTCCAATTATTTGAGTCTGACTTTATTCGTATGGAATTTTTTAATAATTTTGTTCATATAATTGCTGACTTTCCTTTGATAGATAGATTCCC